>NW_021635794.1:0-46528 GCF_004799145.2 Neltuma alba | reverse complement strand
TATTACTCAACTCTATGTCTGGAGTCCTAGAGATCCTAAGATGGCTCAGATTGATGATAGTATTCCAGGGTCGATGGATCCTAAAGAGGCTTATATAGAGCGCAGTAGCTCCTGAGGTTATGGTAGACCAAGCCTAAGAGAAAATGGCTGAGCCATAAGGGTAAGAGTACAATACCTCTTTGGAAGATGATAACCAAAGATGAGTTTAAGATACTGAAATCTCCTTCAGCGGTGGACTAATATAGAGAGAGTACCCTTGACATGTTCCAAACACCTCTATTGTTGATTAGACTGAGCTCAATTTGTTCTAGTTAATGAAGGAAAGAAAGGAGATATGCCCTTAAAGTACAGAGGAATGGCAGGGTATACAGTAAAGAAGAATATTAAAGGCCATATTAAGAGAACCTAAAATGCCATGGTATAGTAAAATACCATAGAGACAGGTATACTATCATGGTATTATTATGAAAGAATGAGCCTAAAGTATAGAAAGAAGGTGAGCAGTGATGACAAAATCTTAAAAGCAAAGGTCATGCTCATGTAAATGACAGAAAAGTATAAAATGACAAGTTATGTAAGTATGAAGTCCAGGGATGAAACCCAAAAATGAGGTATAATGAAAAGTTGAAGCGATCAGAGTTAAGTATAAGTGGGGATATTCTCCTCAGTTAACCTCTTATTAAAGGTAAGAATAGAGTGTTGACTCGGAATTTCGAGGACGAAATTCTTTTGAGAGGGGGAGAATTGTAACATCCCAACTTTTGGGCTAGGAGTACCAAAATAGCCTGAATAGGATAGGCTACTGGTCTCCTTTTTAGCAGAAGTCCCAAAGATGAGAAAGGAAGTCAAAGCAGTTTTAGGGACTAAACTGCAAAGTAAAAGTTTTCAGGGGCTCAAGTATAATCAAGGCTAGGAGCTCCAGTAAAGTCTTAAGGGCCCAAAAAGAGAAAAGAGAGTAAAAACAGGCCAAGGGTTAAGTTATAAACCTTAAAGAGAGGATTGTATAAAGTTAAGTCCAAGTAGGGACTAAAACGTAAATTCAGAAGTTATGACCAACAGGGGTAAAAATGAAAGAGTATACAGAGAATTTTAAGAAAATCCCAAAAAATGGGAAATAATATTCTAAGGCTCTTCTGTGAAGAGAAAAGACGAAAGTACCGCTGAGGTCTTAAATGGAATTTATAAGATTATGGCTAGTAAAAAGTACATTGTTCGAGGTAATTATTTGAAATAGCAAGAGACCTCAAAAATGTATACAAAAATGATATTAAATGGTTAAAAGGCTGTAATAATTTATAAAATTACTTCCGCAACCAACAGGCCAATAGAATGGCTTTAATAAATTAAAAGGCCGATTATGCCGATAAAAGGGTATTTTAGTAAATGAATTTGTATGCAAGGCTTAAAGAAAGTGCTATGGCCTAAGAAAATTCAGAGATACTCTTTAGAATTAAATGGAATTTATGGAGTAGACAGAAGAATTTTTTGAGCTCCGGAAGGCCATAAAGAAAGTCAGAGAAACATGGGCCAAGTAAATTCGGAGGAAACCTAAGGATTAGGTTTTGATCCAATGGCTAAGATGTAATCTCCTTCTCCTCCACCACTTTTGTGACACCTAGCACCTTCTAGAAGAATGAGATAAGGATGATGCAAGAAGATGTTGCAATGATGATGTAAAAGTCAACTTAAAGTTTCAAAATTGCCCTTGCTCTTTCTATTACCCACCAATTGGCTCAAATTTTTGGCTATAAATAGAGCGTCTCCCCCTTTATATTTTTAGGCAACATGAGTTTAAGAGGAAAAACTCTACCAAAATTTAGAGAGAAAAACGTAGGGGTGAAGGCCAAGAAGAAGGAACAAGATTCAAGCTTCAAGATCAAAGTATGTGATGGTTGTAGCATCTGATTTGATGCTTATTTTGAATAAGTTACTCTTTGTATCTGATTCTAAAATTTGGCATAATTAAAGTATACTTTGTAAGATTTAAATCTATGGGTAGAACACTTCATTTGGATATGTGTACAATTCATGGTGATTTTTCAAAGTTAGGGTTTGAAATCTGGAAATAGTGTTTAACCTTTGGAAGAGTGTCAAATTCCGTACGATTCTGGTATTGTTCAGCATAAAATTGGTTCCTAAAACTATTTTTCCTTTAAACATAACTTAAGGAGCTTTCAGTGAGACTTGGAACCACTAAGTTTTGATTTGTACAGAATTAATTATGAATTTTCAAAGTTGAGCAAAAATTCTAGGAATTTCTGCGTGAACAGTACCCGTGAAGGAAAATTTTCAGATTTGATCTTCTTGAATCTAAGGCCATCTAAAGTGATCCTAATTGAAAAGAAATGGATGTTAAGGATGGGAAATGATGAGATTTATGTTATAAAAGCTAGAAAGAAAACCCTAAAAGCAAGAGAAAGGGTTGAGGTTTAAGAGAGCTAGTCTTGAACATTATATAGTCTCTTAGTCCTAATAGATTGTATGATCATTATGACTATGTTTAGGACCTTGAAACATCCAAGGGGACATTTGGTGATGTTAACAAAATGCTTGCATGGTTGGAAAGTCAAGGGAGTCAAAGAAAAAGTAAGAGGAAAGCTTGAGGTGCAAGGTAGTAAACTTACCTATTGTCATTACTTGATGTTGTATGCTTGTGTGTTACCGTGTACATGTTATTGAATGTTATTGTGATATGTTTTATCTACTGTAATTGCTATTCATGATGAGTAGATTATGTCTCCATGGCCATGCATCAAGAAGTTAGCTTTGAGCATGCTAATATGTCACTAATTAGCAAGAGAATAAACAAGTTGCATGTAGTGCATTAGCATTCATCTAGCATGATTAATATGGTATTGTTTGCTACTGAGACTCTCCTAAATCTCATCCCCTCCCTAACCAACCATTTAGGTCACTCAATGATGGGCAATAATGGCTTGAGAAGCAAGGAGAAGAAAGTGGAGAATTATTAATGTTAATGAATGATATTATTATTCAATGTGTAATTCTCCTATTATGTAATTTATGTGGTGGATGCCAATGATGCTAGGTATTTAATTATAATGCTTATGGCATGTATAGAAATGTATGAGCATGAATGGGAAAGAGTAAGCCCATGTTATGTATGCCAAAGAAATAAAAAGAATTAAAGTAAAGAGATGTTAAGGGATGAAACGTAGGTCCTGGAGCAGCGAGTTTGTAGCTCCAGTTTGACCTATCAAACAAATAAGTTAACTCACGAGGTTTGGTAGACTGATAGTACACATCCCAAGATTTAAAATGAGAGGTAGATCACCTCAGTCGGATGTGTACGCAAGGAGATACGAATTTCCAAATTTGAGCCACAAAATCTGGAAGTTTCAGATTTTATGAAATGAACAGTAATATTTATTGATTAGACTGTATGAATTGGGCAAGGATAAGTCCAATTGGATATGTTTCCCTTAAAGAGCATCAAAATAGCTTTCTGTAAAATTTTAGAACACCTTAATACGATTTTTATGGAATTAGTTATGAATTTTTAAATTTGGTCTTGTAATCTGGAACTTAAACAGTAAATAGTAACCTGAGTAATTATGTTGAAATTTTAAATCCATAGACTTGTATCATGATCTACTTGAACCATAACACTTACAAATACGTGCTCTGAGGGGTTAAAGGTAGGATGTTTCACTTGGTTATCCCTACAGATTTTTATGTTTTGGATATGGATACCCCACCCTATGTTTAAGAAACACTAGTTTTGGGTAGGCCATTTCTTAGGACTGCTAATACAGTAGTAAGCTTGAAAGATGGATACATAACCATGGAAGTAACAGATAAGAAAATTCAATTTGATGTTTATGAAGCAATGAAAGATCCCTTTGAAGATTATTCACTTTTAGGTGTCAATGCTATTGATTGTTTGATTGAGGAGGCTGTGGAAGAATATGAATGCTCTTTGCATAAATTGAATGAGGAAGAAACTTTGGATATTGGTTTTTCTTTTCTTGATGTCAATTCTCTTTCCTGCCTTGATTCATTTTTGGATGATAATGATGACGTGTGTAGTATTGACTCTTTGACAGTTGATAGCTCACTTTCCACTTTGTCATCTTTTTCTTTTGATCTATCTTCTATTGATGATACAGTATTTTCTCATGCATCAAGCCAAGAGCTTGGAAAGGATTTTGTGTCTGATTTTGCAAAAGTGAAAAAGCTAGCTCAAGGTATATTGAAGAAGGAAAGGGAAGATAATATAGCTTTTGCTCCAAAATCTATACTTACTTCTTCTATTCCACTTCATTTTAATTGTGCCAATTCTTTGCACACTATACGATATCTTGTCAATTTCTTTTCTAGCCTCTCTACAGAGGTGGACCAAAGAAAGAAAAGTCAAGGTGAGGAGCAACAAGTAGCTTATTCTTTCATAGCAATGAGGGGAAAGGATATGCTCGACTCTACAATTCGAGATAGGGAGTTTTCTGACCTTATTTCTCCTGGAATTACGCCATTCCTGAGAGGTATATATCATTTGATTCATCTTGTAATCATGCATATTCCCCACACATATCTTCAACATGTCTAGTACCTTCTGTCATTAAACCACCAGAGTTGGAACTTAAACCATTACCTTCTCATTTGAAATATGCATATCTAGCTGAAAATGATAAATTGCCTGTTATCATAGCTAGCCCCTTATCTGATATTGAGGAGAAGAAATTGCTCACTATTTTGAAAAGAAATAAGAAAGCAATAGGTTGGTCTATGGCTGATATTCCTGGTATTGCCCCCTCTATTTGTACACATAAAATTTTATTTCATGAGGGAGCAAAACCAGTGAGACAACCACAGTGTAGACTTAATCCACTCATCTTAGATGTTGTGAAAAAGGAAGTGGATAAACTTTTGAGTGCTGGAATTATATATCCAATTTCAGATAGTGAGTGGGTTAGCCCTGTGCAAGTGATTCCTAAGAAAAGTGGTATTACTGTTGTTAAAAATGAAAAGAATGAATTAATTCCAACAAGGGTCCAAAACTCATGGAGGGTATGCATTGATTACAGGAAATTGAATGATGCTACATGTAAAGATCACTTTCCTCTACCTTTTATTGACCAAATGCTTGAAAGATTAGCTGGAAGAACTAATTACTACTTTTTAGATGGTTTTTCAGGGTATTTCCAAATTCCTATTGCTCCAGAAGACCAAGACAATACCACATTCACCTGTCCATTTGGGACATTTACCTATAGGAGGATGCCTTTTGGGCTACGCAATGCCTCGGGTACTTTTCAAAGGGCTATGATGTCCATTTTTAGTGAATTTCTAGGCTCATCTATGGAAGTGTTTATGGATGATTTCACTGTGTATGGTGACACATTTGATGATTGTTTGGAAAGTCTAGATAGGGTTTTGTCTTGGTGCATTGATAGGAATTTGATTTTGAATTTTGAAAAATGCCATTTTATGATTGACAATGGAATTGTCTTGGGTCATCCAGTCTCTAGGAAAGGAATTGAAGTAGACAAAGCTAAAATTGATGTTATTGATTCTTTGCCCTATCCAACTAACTTGAAGGAACTTAGGTCATTCCTTGGACATGTTGGTTTCTATCAAAGATTTGTGAAAGATTTCAGCAAAATAGCAAACCCTCTTTCTAGGCTCATGCAAAAGGGTGTGGCATTTGTTTTTGATGATGCTCGCAAAAAGGCTTTTGATTCATTAAAGAGCATGCTTGTTTCTCTGCCTATATTTTCTACACCTGATTGGAAATTAGATTTTGAACTTGTTTGTAATGCATCTCATGCTTCCATCGGAGCTATGTTAGGTTAGAAAGTAAATAAGCTATCTCAAGTTATTGCATTTGCATCCAAAACCCTTGACAATGCATAAATTAATTACACAACCACTGAAAAGGAATTTTATGCTATTGTATTTGCTTTAGACAAATTTAGACCTTACCTTCTTGCATCAAAAGTGGTTGTCTTTACTGACCATGTTGCTGTCAAGTTTTTGTTTGGCAAGCCACACACTAAGCCTAGACTTTTAAGCTGGGTTTTACTTCTTCAAGAGTTTGACCTAGAGATCAAAGATCGAAGTAGAGCTGAAAACCATGTTGCAGACTATTTGAGTCGATTACCAACAAGAACTAAGGGAGTTTTTGACCCTAATCTGATTTGTGATGAATTTCCAACTACTATTCTTTGTTCTATAGCTTCTCATGATCCATGGTTTGCTAACATGGCTAATTTTCTAGCTACCGGTTTAATCCCTGCTACATTGTCTCATTTTCAGACTCAAAAGCTCAAAAGTGAAGCCAAGTATTACATCCCAACTTTTGGGCCTAGAAGTACCAGAAATAGCCTGAATGGAATAAGCTACTAGACCCCTTTTGAGCAGAAGTCTCAAAGATGAGAAAGGAAGTCAAAGCAGTCTCAGGGACTAAACTGCAAAGTAAAAGTTTTTAGGGACTTAAGTTTAATCAAGGCTAGAGGCTCCAGTAAAGTTTCGAAGGCCCAAAAAAGGAAAAGAGAGTAGAAACAAGCCAAGGGTTAAGTTAGAAACCTCAAAGAGAGGATTATATGAAGTTAAGTCCAAGCAGGGACTAAACCGTAAATTCAGAAAGTTATGACCAACAGGGGTGAAAATGGAAGAGTATGCATAGAATTCCAATAAAATTCCAAAAAAAATGGGAAATAATATTCCAAGGCTCTTCTGTGAAGCGAAAAGATGAAAATACCCCTGAGACAGCTTAAATGGAATCTATAAGGTTATGGCCGGTAAAAAGTATATCTTTCGAGGTAATTATTTAAAATAGCAAGAGACCTCAAAAATGTATACAAAAATGAAATTAAATGGTTGGAAGGTTGTACTAATTTATAAAATTAGTCTCGTAACCAAAAGGCCAGTGGAATGGCTTTAATAAATTAAAAAGCCGGTTGTACCGATAAAAGGGTATTTTAGTAAATGAATTTATATGCAAGGCTTTAGGGAAGTGTTATGGCCTAAGAAAATTTACAGATACTCTCTAAAATTAAAGGAAATTTATGGAGTAGACAGAAGAATTTTCTGAGCTCTGGAAGGCTATAAAGAAAGCCGAAGAAATGTGGGCCAAGTAAATTCGGAGGAAACTTAAGGATTAAGTTTTGATCCAACCGCTAGGATCTAATCTCCCTTCTTCTCCACCATATTTGTGACACTTGGCATCTTCTAGAAGAACGAGGTAAGGATGATGCAAGAAGAAGATGCAATGATTATGTAAAAGTTAACTTGAAGTTTCAAAATTACCCTTACTCTTTGTATTAGCCACTAAGGGCATTTTGGTCTATTCAAGCCAAAGTTTTGGCTATAAATGTCACACCTTACTTATATAGTACCTTAGCATTCATTTAGAATCATTCCAGACCATGTTGGATGGTCTTACACTTAAAAATTTCAATTTGGACGTTAATTTTCAGAAAATTACTGTTCACTGTCCAGTTTTCAAATTACAGGTCCAACTTTGAAAAATCATAACTAATTTTAGAAAAATCGTATGGAGGTGTTGCAAAATTCTACGGAAAGCTCTTTCAATGCTCTTTAAGGGAAACATATTCAACTGAACTCATCCTCACTGAAAACGTACAGTTTATTGGATTAAAATTACTATTCATTTGGTAAAATCTGGACTTTCCAGATTCTGCGCCTTAACTTCGAAAATTCATATCTCATTGTATACACATCCAAATGATGTGATTTACCACTCATTTTAAAGCTTGGGATATGAATTATAAGTATACCAAATTCCATAGATTAACTTATTCATATGATAGGTCGAACTGAAGCTTGAAATTAACTGCTTCAGGACCTACGTTTTATCCCTTAATATCTCTTTACTTTAATTCTTTTTATTTCTCTGGCATACCTAACATGGGCTTACTTTTTTCCATTCATGCTCATATACTTTCATTCATGCCATAAACATCCTAAGCACATACATTGAATTGATGGCATTCATAACATAACTTACAACATAGGAGAATTATACATTGAATAATAACATCAATCATTAGCATTAATAATTCTCCACTTCTTCTCCTTGCTTCTCATGCCATTAGTGCCCACCATTGATTGACCTAAATGGTTGGTTAGGGAGGGGGTGAGATTCGGGGGAATCTCAGTAGCAAACAATACCATATTAATCATGCTAAATGGATGCTCATGCACTACACGCAACTTGTTTATTCTCTTGTTAATTAGTGACATACTAGCATGCTCAAAGCTAACTTCTTGATGCATGGACATGGAGACATAATCTACTCATCATGAATAGTAATTACAGCAGCTAAGACATGTCACAATAACATTCAATAACATGTACACGGCAACACACAAGCATACAACATCAAGCAATGACAATAGGTAAGTTCACTACCTTGCACCTCAAGCTTTCCTCTTACTTTTCCTTTGACTCCCTTGACTTTCCAACCATGTGGGCATTCGGTCAACATCACTAAACATCCTCTTGGATGTTTCAAAGGTCCTAAACATAACCATAATGATGACACAATCCATTAGGACCATTAGATTACATAAAGTTCAAGACTAGCTTTCTTGAACCTCAACCCCTTTCTCTTAGTCTTAGGGTTTTCTTTCTAACTTTTCTAATATAAATCTTATCATTTTATATCCTTATGATCTATTTCCTATCAATTAGGACCACTTTAGATGGCTTTAGATTCAAGAATATCAAATCTGGACATTTTGGTTCGCGGGTACTGTTCACGCAGAATCTCCAGAATTTTTGCTCAACTTTGAAAATTCATAATTAAATCTGGAAAACTCTAAATTGAGTGCTTCTAAGTCTCACTGAAATCTAATTAAGTTAAATTTAAAGGAAAAATAATTTCAGGAACCAATTCTACTCATAACAGTACCAGAATTGTACGGAACTCGACAATCTCCCAAAAGTTCAACACTGTTTCCAGATTTCAAACCTTAACTTTGAAAAATCACCATAAATCGTACACATATCCAAATGAAGTGTTCTACTCATGGATTTAAAGCTAATAGAGTGTACTTTAAGCATACCAAATTTCAGAATCAGATATGAACAGTAACTAATTTGAAAAAGCCATCAAATCAGCACGTAATTCTTTCAATTTTCACATAGATCCACTTGGATCTACCATACTTTGAGGTGTTCTAGCAAGATCTAACAACCAAAGTCCCTTCCCTACTCATCAACCATTTCGACCAGCCATCAAAAGGGAGAGAAGACATATTTTCAACCATAAAAGAGAAAGAAACCAAGGCAAGAACACATCTAGAGCCAAGAACTCACCTTGAACCTTGATTGTATGACCAAAGTTGATGCCTTTCTCTTGGTTTCCCCTCAAAACTCTCTCTTTTTCCCTCTCTTCATGCCTTGCACGAAATTCCCATTTGATTTAGGGGAGAGATGAGCTTATTAATGTGTACAAAATATCCCACCAACCATCATTAATGTTATGCCAAGTGTCATTAGCCTACTTAATCTTAATCCTCTCTCTTAATTAACTTAAATCATAATGTAATTAAATTCCAAAGTCAAGATCCTCTCCATTGGTAGCTTGACACTTGGAAAGCTTTAATTACCATCCATTAAAGGCTTGACAAGTGGCGACTTGTGGCCCAAGTAAAGTGCAAGACTCTGATTAATACTTTATCGGTGCACTTTTACTCCGGGTTTAACTTCTTTTCTCTAATTACAGTGCTCTGGCCTCTGTAATTATTTTCTGTCAGATCCATAAATTCTCTTTAATTTTAGAGAGTATCTATGAATTTTCTTGCCCATAACACTTCCTTTAAGCCTTGCATAAAATTCATTTACTAAAATACCCTTTTATTGGCAAAACCGGCTCTTTAATTTCTTAAAGCCACTCTACTGGCCTTTTGGTTGCGAGACTAATTTTATAAATTAGTACAACCTTTCAACCCTTTAACCTCATTTTTGTATACACTTTTGAGGTCTCTTGCTATTTCAAATAATTACCTCAAACGGTATACTTTTTACCGGTCATAACCTCACAAATTCCGTTGAAGCTGCCTCAGGGGTATTTTCATCTTTTCTCTTCATAGAAGAGCCTTAGAATATTATTTCCAATTTTCTAGGATTTTCTTGGAATTCTCTGCGTACTCTTCCATTTTTACCCCTGTTGGTCATAACCTTCTGAATTTACAGTTTAGTCCCTACTTGGACTTAGCTTCATACAATCCTCTCTTTGAGGTTTCTACTTAACCTTTGGCCTGTGTCTAGCCTCTTTTCTCTTTTTGGGCCTTCGAGACTTTATTGGAGCCTCTAACCTTAATTATACCGAGCCCCTAAAAACTTTTACTTTGCAGTGTAGTCCTTGAAACTGCTTTGACTTTCTTTCTCATCTTTGGGACTTCTGCTCACAGGGGTCTGGTAACCTATTTAATTTAGGCTATTTCTGGAACTTCTAGGCTTAAAAGTCTGGATGTTACAATTCTCCCCCTCTCAAAAAAATTTCGTCCTCGAAATTTCGGGTCAAACCTCTATTCTTACCCTTAATGAGAGGTTACCTGAGAGGAGTATCCCTACTTATACTTAACTCTAACCTTTGCAACTTTTCATTATACCTCATTTTTGAGTTTCCACCTTGGGCTTCATACTTGCATAACTCGTCGTTCTAAACTTTTATGTCATTCAGATGAGCATGGCCCTTGCTTTTAAGCATTTGGTCACCACTATTCACATTCTTCTAATACTTTAGGCTTATTCTTTCACAATAATACCATGATAGTGTGCCTGTCTTCATGGTATTTTATAATACCATGGCATTTCGGGTTCTCTTAATACAACCTTTATCCATTCTTTGTTGTATACCCTGCTATTCCTCTTTACTTTAAGGGCATATCTCCTTTCTTTCCTTCGTTGACTAGAACAGAATTGAGCCTAGTCTAATCGACAATAGACATGTCTGGAACAAGTCAAGGGTACTCTCTCCATATTAGTCCACCGCTGAAGGAGATTTCAATATTTTAAACTCATCTCTAGTCATCGTCTTCCCAAAGAGGTACTGTACTCTTACCCTTATGGCTCAGCTACTTTCTCTTAGGCTTGGTCTACTATGACCTCGAGAGCTACTGCGCTCTACCATAAGCCTCTTTAGGATCCACTATGACCCTGGAATACTATCATCCATCTGAGCCATCTTAGGATCTCTAGGAGACTCTGGACCATAGAGTTGAGTAATAAAATAAGTCACCTCCACTTAGCTAGTAACTTGACTGATTATTCCCCAAGATTGCTCACAGATATCAGTATTGTCTTCTTAGGCATTGCTCAATCCTTTCTGTCAACTCCTGAAATTCTTAGCCTTTCCCTATTTCTTTAGCCCTTCGTTTTAGCTTCCTTAAGTCACTTTCCTTTCTTTGTGCCTTTCGAAGGCACTGGCTCATCTCTAGAGCCCAATAACTTACTATTATATCAATGCCAACCTGCCTTGTCTTAGGACTCTATAGTCCTTGCTGTCTCTTAATAGTTTGGACAGCATTAGGAGAGGACTTATATCATCACATTCTCATTATCCTTTAGTATTCCGTAGTACCCTACTAAGCTCGAGGAGCATCTGTTTACATATCACACTTCTATTGTCTTAACCAGTTTCACTCTCTCTCTGGGATAAGGTCCTCCTGCGCCTTATCTCGGCTACTTCTGCTTTTCCTGTGGGAGGACAGATTGCTTTAACTGGAGCATCGTCAACTCAACCACTTGCTTTCTATTTCATTCCTTCAGAGGATAGCTTACTCTTACTAAAGCAGCGTCACTCTGATCCAGAGAACCACTTCCCAATCTTAGAGAGGTACTTCATGGTCAAGACTTTCCTCATGCAATCTCGGCCAGGGTACATTCCTCAAATACCATATCCCTATCAAAGGGAGCCTCTCTACTAGATTACTCAATCTTATAAGCAGTGGCATCTATCTATAGGAATCTCATTTCTTAGATTCCTTAATGGCCTAATTGCCATGGTTGCACACTCTTGGATACCTTAGAGACATAAAAGAATATCGTTTTAGTCCTTAACATTATCATATATCTAAGCATCATCGAGCTCTAGGTATCACAAGGAACTTACTTATCTCTCTTTGTCTATTAGTTCCCAACGCAACCATCCACTATCATGTTCTTATTCATTTCCTTTCATCTCCATCCTCAAGAGGGATCTTACCTCACTTTACTCTTTCTAACTTTCTTTACCTCTTGACCAATTATTCTTATTGTCAGGTATTGATCACCATACCCTCATCCATCACAGCGAACATTTAATCACCTTGTTATGTGGTATCTAGGTTAGGTACCTAGATCATCATTGACCTTTCATTTATTATCATCTAATCTCTGTCCCTCTTGGTTCATTATCCCTTAAGGATTTCTAACTCTATCCAGGGATTTGAACAAGCCTTAAACATCTCATTTTGTTACCATGCCTCTATCGAGGTCATATCGATTACTTAAGGTACAGGTTGATATTCAGTTCCCTTACTAGGGCATTAACTTATACCTCTGACTGGCTTATTGTATCCTTAACCATTTGTTTCTATGGTCAAATGCTAATCATAAAGTGACCATACTACACAGCAGGCATTAATCATTAAAACATCTCTACTATGTGACCTTCCAGTCAGGTACCTTTAACTAATTACCCGAGGCTTAGGTTGTCACCCTGCTTCCCTATTAGGGTCTAGACTCCAATTCCTTATTGGCTTACCATATTCTTAGCCATTACCCTCAGGAGGCGTCTTACAACTTTGACTCATTCCCTGGTCAAGCTCTTTTAGCCCAACCATTCCTGTCTTGAAGGGGAGTCTCTTAGCAGTGACTACCTATCTCTCAGGTTACTCTTTGTCATTCCTTACTTCTCTTCTATATCTATTTCCCTTAAAGAAAACACCTCACTATCATAATCTCAATTGGACCAATCCTAGTCACCCGTTACTTTTCTAATTAGGTTTTCTCTCATACCGGGCTTTGCTTCAACCAATACTCTGCTTATACCTTAGTCAAGACTTCTGCCTGAACTTCCCAACTGCTACCTATCATTAGGTTACTTTTGCTTAAGCACACTTAACTAAATAGTGCTGATAGGCTCGAACCCTAGTCTCTTGCTGTCTTAGGCCCTTCTTATTCTACCTTTAGTTAGGTCTTTCCAGCTTACATTCTTATCTCTCTCCTTATCTTAAGGATTTACCTGTCAATACTCAGTCTGTCTCTGGGTCACATGGGTTCTTCCTGTATTTAGAGCTAGCCTGAGTGTCTCTTTTTCAGGTCTTATGGCTCTAACTCCTCTAACTTTGGCTTTCCTCTATTAATCGGAAGGAAATTGAATCCAGCTTAATTAATGATAAGGTTATCTGGAAGGAAATCATGGGTACTCTCTCAGTACTGGTTTACAACTGAAGGAGGTTTCCATATCCTCAACTCGTCCCTGGTCCTCATCTTCCCAAATAGGTACCAATCTCTGGGAGACTTAGACCATAGGACTAAGTGAAGTCATCTCTACTCAGTCGGTCATCATACTAATAATTCCCCAAAAACTGTTCCAAGAACCAATACTATTTCTTAAGCCTCCTGTCAATTTTCCAAGCCACCTATTCGTCTCTTTAGGTGCCCAAGCCAATCTGTCTTAGGAGTTCTCTTACTCTTCCAGCTGCTCTTACCGTCTTTTACTACTTTAGAACGGTACAGAGAGAGGACTTGTGCAACTTCTCTTTCTTCTGCTTTATCTTTCAGTATGAGCATACTCTAACATGCATTTCTAACATTTTAATGCAAGGAGTGCAAGCTCTTACTGATTGCTATGTCCATAGCATGCCGGCTGGACATCTTATCCCTACAAGAGGGAGCCTCTTTCTCTATTCGCAGCTGCTTCTGGAAGTCATAGGGAGAGGACTTTTGAGATTCTTTTTCTTTCTATTTGCCCTTCTCTGCTAAGCTCAAGGACATTGAACCCTAGCTTTATTCTTGGCTAGTCGTGCTTCCATTAGGTAAGGTCAACTCCACTTGCCTTGCCTCGGCTGCTTCCCTTTCCCTGATCGGATAGGGCATTTTGCTCCATCTAGAGCAGTGTCAATTCTGGCTTGGAGGACCAATTCCTATTTTCTCTAGGAAGATTCCTGGCCAAGAACTTATCCCTTGGAAAGGGTGCCTCTCAACCTAACCACACGTAACTGAGTATCTCTTAACATCATCAGGAACATGCCGACCTCATAATGCTAGTTCCCCACATAGCTATCTATCTTATTCTCATCTCTTTCTCTTCTTTTTAATCCCTAAGAATTCCACTAGGGTTATCTACCTTGACTTCACTATCTCCATGTTCCTATTTATCTATTCAGGAACTTGAGATAGCTATTCTATCATAGTGTCCTATCTCTAACGAGGCTTTAAGAGCTTGCTCAGCTTAAGTGGCCACTACACCCTCTTAGCGGTGTACAGACTCAACCCCTAACTATCTTGTTCAACTCATCATTACTCTTCCTCTTGAGGGGGAATCTGATAGCTTTTAAATAGTGGCTACAACTCTCTCTTTGATCTCTATCAGTCTTACTCTCAGGGACCTCATAGTCCATCAAGTCGTGCCAAGATACCACCTCAGCGTCTGAGAGTCACTATCTCTATTCGTCATGACTAGAATTCTTATTCGCCACCATTTTCTTTGGTTCATCATGACAAAACATACCTTCTCTTACTTCTACTAGTTTTACTTAGCTTTGTTTATCGTAACCTTAACTGCTGCCTGAAGGACTTCCATGTCCTAGCCTCACTGTAATCCCCAACTAAGTCAACTACTTCCTTTCAGGCAATAAAGGAAGGGTCTGGCTCACAACTCTAGGCCATTAGCACTTTTGTTTTCCCTTATCCTCAGGGATTACCAGTGGCAGAAATTAATCTTTAGCTCTTCTGACCTTTTTATATCTATTTAGGAATCAAAGATAACTATTTTGATCATGCTGCCTTAACCTTGTATCAAGGCTACAGTAATTGCATCTAACTTAGGTTGCCACTTAACCCTTTTTCTTCTAGGGTTTAGACTCATACCTCTATTTGACTTATAAGCCATTATCCCCTTTTCTTTAGAGGGAAGTCTCTTTATCTTTACACAGTGGCTACCTTCCTCTGCGTATAACTCCTTATCATTATTTTATCTGTAACTTTCTAACAGAGGACCCCAACTTCATTTAAAGATCCTTATTACTTATTTTTCCTAGAGCATTCACCTCTAATCCATAACCTTAGTTGGACCTTAGCTAGTATTCCACTACTAGCTCTAACCTGAACTGGGCTTTTCTAAATTCTTGCAGATAGTTCTCTTCTTCCTATGCCAGAACCTCTGCTCTGATACCAAAAATGTCACACCTTACTTATATAGTACCTTAGCATTCATTTAGAATCATTCCAGACCATGTTGGATGGTCTTACACTTAAAAATTTCAATTTGGACGTTAATTTTCGGAAAATTACTGTTCACTGTCCAATTTTCAGATTACAGGTCCAACTTTGAAAAATCATAACTAATTTTAGAAAAATCGTATGGAGGTGTTGCAAAATTCTACGAAAAGCTCTTTCAATGCTCTTTAAGGGAAACATATTCAACTGAACTCATCCTCACTGAAAACGTACAGTTTATTGGATTAAAATTACTATTCATTTGGTAAAATCTGGACTTTCCAGATTCTGCGCCTTAACTTCGAAAATTCATATCTCATTGTATACACATCCAAATGATGTGATTTACCACTCATTTTAAAGCTTGGGATATGAATTATAAGTATACCAAATTCCGTAGCTTAACTCATTCATATGATAGGTCAAACTGAAGCTTGAAATTAACTGCTTCAGGACCTACGTTTTATCCCTTAATATCTCTTTACTTTAATTCTTTTTATTTCTTTGGCATACCTAACATGGGCTTACTTTTTCCCATTCATGCTCATATACTTTCATTCATGCCATAAACATCCTAAGCACATACATTGAATTGATGGCATTCATAACATAACTTACAACATAGGAGAATTATACATTGAATAATAACATCAATCATTAGCATTAATAATTCTCCACTTCTTCTCCTTGCTTCTCATGCCATTAGTGCCCACCATTGATTGACCTAAATGGTTGGTTAGGGAGGGGTGAGATTCGGGGGAATCTCAGTAGCAAACAATACCATATTAATCATGCTAAATGGATGCTCATGCACTACACGCAACTTGTTTATTCTCTTGTTAATTAGTGACATACTAGCATGCTCAAAGCTAACTTCTTGATGCATGGACATGGAGACATAATCTACTCATCATGAATAGTAATTACAGTAGCTAAGACATGTCACAATAACATTCAATAACATGTACACGGCAACACACAAGCATACAACATCAAGCAATGACAATAGGTAAGTTCACTACCTTGCACCTCAAGCTTTCCTCTTACTTTTCCTTTGACTCCCTTGACTTTCCAACCATGTGGGCATTCGGTCAACATCACTAAACATCCTCTTGGATGTTTCAAAGGTCCTAAACATAACCATAATGATGACACAATCCATTAGGACCATTAGATTACATAAAGTTCAAGACTAGCTTTCTTGAACCTCAACCCCTTTCTCTTAGTCTTAGGGTTTTCTTTCTAACTTTTCTAATATAAATCTTATCATTTTACATCCTTATGATCTATTTCCTATCAATTAGGACCACTTTAGATGGCTTTAGATTCAAGAATATCAAATCTGGAAATTTTGGTTCGCGGGTACTGTTCACGCAGAATCTCCAGAATTTTTGCTCAACTTTGAAAATTCATAATTAAATCTGGAAAACTCCAAATTGAGTGCTTCTAAGTCTCACTGAAATCTAATTAAGTTAAATTTAAAGGAAAAATAATTTCAGGAACCAATTCTACTCATAACAGTACCAGAATTGTACGGAACTCGACATTCTCCCAAAAGTTCAACACTGTTTCCAGATTTCAAACCTTAACTTTGAAAAATCACCATAAATCGTACACATATCCAAATGAAGTGTTCTACCCATGGATTTAAAGCTCATAGAGTGTACTTTAAGCATACCAAATTTCAGAACCAGATATGAACAGTAACTAATTCGAAAAAGCCATCAAATCAGCACGTAATTCTTTCAATTTTCACATAGATCCACTTGGATCTACCATACTTTGAGGTGTTCTAGCAAGATCTAACAACCAAACTCCCTTCCCCACTCATCAACCATTTCGACCAGCCATCAAAAGGGAGAGAAGACATATTTTCAACCATAAAAGAGAAAGAAACCAAGGCAAGAACACATCTAGAGCCAAGAACTCACCTTGAACCTTGATTGTATGACCAAAGTTGATGCCTTTCTCTTGGTTTCCCCTCAAAACTCTCTCTTTTTCCCTCTCTTCATGCCTTGCACGAAATTCCCATCTGATTTAGGGGAGAGATGAGCTCATTAATGTGTACAAAATATCCCACCAACCATCATTAATGTTATGCCAAGTGTCATTAGCCTACTTAATCTTAATCCTCTCTCTTAATTAACTTAAATCATAATGTAATTAAATTCCAAAGTCAAGATCCTCTCCATTGGTAGCTTGACACTTGGAAAGCTTTAATTACCATCCATTAAAGGCTTGACAAGTGGCGACTTGTGGCCCAAGTAAAGTGCAAGACTCTGATTAATACTTTATCGGTGCACTTTTACTCCGGGTTTAACTTCTTTTCTCTAATTACAGTGCTCTGGCCTCTGTAATTATTTTCTGTCAGATCTATAAATTCTCTTTAATTTTAGAGAGTATCTATGAATTTTCTTAGCCCATAACACTTCCTTTAAGCCTTGCATAAAATTCATTTACTAAAATACCCTTTTATCGGCAAAACCGGCTCTTTAATTTCTTAAAGCCACTCTACTGGCCTTTTGGTGGCGGGACTAATTTTATAAATTAGTACAACCTTTCAACCCTTTAACCTTATTTTTGTATACACTTTTGAGGTCTCTTGCTATTTCAAATAATTACCTCAAACGGTATACTTTTTACCGGTCATAACCTCATAAATTCCGTTGAAGCTGCCTCAGGGGTATTTTCATCTTTTCTCTTCATAGAAGAGCCTTAGAATATTATTTCCAATTTTCTAGGATTTTCTTGGAATTCTCTGCGTACTCTTCCATTTTTACCCCTATTGGTCATAACCTTCTGAATTTATAGTTTAGTTCCTACTTGGACTTAGCTTCATACAATCCTCTCTTTGAGGTTTCTAACTTAACCTTTGGCCTGTGTCTAGCCTCTTTTCTCTTTTTGGGCCTTCGAGACTTTATTGGAGCCTCTAACCTTAATTATACCCGAGCCCCTAAAAACTTTTACTTTGCAGTGTAGTCCCTGAAACTGCTTTGACTTTCTTTCTCATCTTTGGGACTTCTACTCACAGGGGTCTGGCAACCTATTTAATTTAGGCTATTTCTGGAACTTCTAGGCTTAAAAGTCTGGATGTTACAATAAATACCCCACCTTGGAAGAGAATTTTGGCAGCCATTTGTAGAGGAAAAACTCTGTCAAAATTTAGAGAGAAAAATGTAGGGGTGAAGGCCAAGAAGAAGGAACAAGATTCAAGCTTCAAGACCAAGGTATGCGATAGTTATAGCATCTCACTTGATGCCTATTTCGAATAATTTACTCTTTGTATCTGATTCTAAAATTTGTTATGATTAAAGTACACTCTATAAGATTGAAATCCATGGGAAGAATACTTTATTTGGATATGTGTACGATTTATGGTGATTTTCCAAAATTTAGGGTTTGAAATCAGGAAATAGTGTTTAACCTTTGGAAGAGTGTCAAATTCCGTGTAATTATGGTACTGTTCAGAATAGAATTGGTTCCTGAAACTATTTTTTATTTAAATATAACCTAAGGATATTTCATTGAGACTTGGAACCACTCAATTTTGATTTGTATAGAATTAATTATGAATTTTCAAAGTTGAGCAAAAATTCTAGAATTTCTGCGTGAACAGTACTCGTGAAGCAAAATTTTTAGATTTGATCTTCTTGAATCTAAGATGATCTAAAGTGGTCCTAATTGACAAGAAATGGATGTTAAGGATGGAAAATGATGAGATTTATGTTAGAAAAGTTAGAAAGAAAACCCTAAAACTAAGAAAGGGTTGAGGTTCAAGAAAGCTAGTCTTGAACTTTATGTAATCTAGTGGTCCTAATAGATTGTCTGATCATTGTGACTATGTTTAGGACCTTTGGAACATCAAAGAGGATTTTTGGTGATGTTAATCGAATGCCCACATGGTTAGAGAGCCAAGGGAGTCAAAGGAAAAGTAAGAGGAAAGCTTGAGGTGCAAGGTAGTGAACTTATCTATTGTCATTGCTTGACGTTGTATGCCTGTGTGTTGCCATGTACATGTTATTAAATGTTATTGTGATATGTTTTGGCTGCTGTAATTGCTATTCATGATTAGTAGATTATGTCTCCATGGCCATGCATCAAGAAGTTAGCTTTAAGCATGCTAATATGTCACTAATTAACAAGAGAATAAACAAGTTGCGTGTAGTGCATTAGCGTCCATCTAGCATGATTAATATGGTATTTTTTGCTACTAAGATTCCCCCAAATCTCACCCCCTCCCTAACCAACCATTTAGGTCAATCATCAATGGGCAATAATGCCATGAGAAGCAAGGAGAAGAAAGTGGAGAATTGTTCATGTTAATGAATAATATTATTATTCAATGTGTAATTCTCCTATTATGTAATTTATGTTGTGGATGCCAATGATGCCATGTATTTAATTATAATGCTTATGGCATGTATAGAAATGTATGAGTATGAACGGGAAAGAGTAAGCCCATGTTATGTATGCCAAAGAAATAAAAAGAATTAAAGTAAAGAGATGTTAAGGGATAAACGTAGGTCTTGAAGCAGTGAGTTTGTAGCTCCAGTTTGACCTATCAAATGAATGAGTTAAGTCACAAAATTTGGCAGACTCATAGTACACATCCTAAGCTTTAAAATGAGAGGTAGATCACCTCAATTGGATGTGTACACGAGGACATATGAATTTCTAAAGTTGAGGCATAGAATCTGGAAGTTCTAGATTTTATGAAATGAACAGTAATATTTATTGATTAAACCGTATAAATTGGGCAAAGATAAGTCTAATTGGATATTTTTCCCTTAAAAAGCATTGAAATAGCTTTCTGTAAAATTTTAGAACACCTCAATAATATTTTTATGAAATTAGTTATAATTTTTTGAAGTTAGAACTGTAATCTAGAAGTTAAACAGTGAATAATAACCCAAGTAATTATGTTGAAATTTTAAATCCACAGGCTTATGTCATGGTCTGCTTAAACCATAATGCTTATGAATATGTACTCTGAGAGGTTAAAGGTAGGATGTTTTAGACAATGTGTAATGACCAATTGATTAGGCGCTGCGTTCCAAGTGAAGAAATTCAAAGTATGTTGGTGGCATGCCATTCTCATGCTTGTGGAGGCCATTTTAGTGCTAAGAAAACTTCAAGGAAGATTTTGAAATCTGGATTTTATTGGCCTACCCTCTTTAAGGATGCTTATGAGTTTTGTAAGAGTTGTGACAAGTACCAAAGGTTTGGAGGTAATACTAAGAGGAATGAGATGCCTCTATCCTATTCTCTTTTGTGAAATCTTTGATATATGGGGTATAGATTTCATGGGTCCATTCTTGCCATCATCTAGAAATCATTATATTCTCTTGGCTGTGGATTATGTTTCAAGATGGATCGAAGCTATTCCCACAAAGAAAGATGATGTAGTCACAGTTTTAAAATTCATAAAGTCACACATCTTCACAAGATTTGGATCCCTAAGGTTATGATAAGTGACCGTGGGACTCACTTTTGCAATAAGCTCTTAAATGGATTGTTCTCTAAGTTTGGGGTTACTCACAAGATGTCCACAGCTTATCACCCCCAAACTAATGGTCAGATAGAGGTTTCCAATAGAGAAATTAAATAGATTTTAGAGAAGATAGTTAAACCATCAAGAAGGGACTGGAGCATTAAATTAGAAGAAGCTCTATGGGCCTACAAGACTGCTTACAAGACACTTATAAGAATGTCACCCTATAGGGTAGTTTATGGAAAACCTTGCCATCTCCCAGTTGAACTAGAGCACAAGGCCTATTAGGCAATTAAAGCATATAATTTTGATTTTGAAGCTGCTGTAATGGAGAGGAAATTGCAACTGCAAGAGCTAGAAGAAATTCAAATGGAGGCATATGAGAGCTCTAGAAGCTACAAGGAGAAGAGTAAAACCATTCATGACAAGGGAATTCTGAGGAAACAATTTCATGTGGGTGATAAGGTCCTATTATTTAAGGCTAAGTTCAAGTTTAAACATGGAAAATTGAAAACCAAGTGGGATGGGCCTTATCTAGTCACCAAAGTACATCCCTTTGGAATGGTTGAATTAATAGATGAAAAAAGTGGCCAAAGTCTGAAAGTTAATGGTCACTTACTCAAGTTGCATCATGAGCACTTCCACCCCCCATGAGGCTACAGGTTGTTTCTTCCACCTTATCTCATGCGCTTTTATTTGCATATTTGAACTTGTTAAGAGAATAAGTGCGGGGGAAACCCTTCTCTGTTAGCTTAGGAAAATCTTTATTTGTTTGTTTTCTTTTAGTAGGTTTTTCCCTGTTTGCACAGTTCATTGGTTTTGTATTGAGGACAATACTTTGTATAAGTGTGGGGGAGATAAGTATTGCTGATGGCTTAGTTAGATGGTGATTGTATTGATATTTGAGTTGTGATTGAAGTAGTTGAGCCATGTTTTACAGCTGAACATGTGATTTAATTCAAAGGTTTTTGGTTCTTAATAATGCATTGCATGTTCCTGTGATTTAAAGCTGTATTTGTTAGGATTTGAATGATAATTTTTGTTGGAACATTCGGTTCTGTGAAAAGCACCGCGGCCCTCTGAGTAATTTGCCACAGCGCCTAATGGAAGTTCAGTTTTGTGAAAAGCACCGTGGCCTATTTTGAAAGGCGTTGCAGCACCTGTTCCTGAATGAAGGTGAACACCTCCTTTTTTATGCTGAAGTATCACTGAGTAATTGTATTGTGCTGGTTTAGAATCTTTTTAAGGAGAGGCAATTGGATTTGCTCACCTAACACTTTGTTTGTTCAAAAACCTTTTTGAGAATCAATTCATAACCATTGATGTATTCTTGCAAGTTGGAAATCCATTTTGCAATCATATCAGAATCTATGCCTGGTTGATATTATTCTCGTTACAAACCTTTACCATAGGACTGATTTTGGTGGCAATTAAGTTAGTGACTAGATATGATTCAATTAAAGTAAGTGGATGAGAGAAAACCCACATGGAAGAAATTTGAGCCTATATGTTCTGAATTTGTGTGCATACTCTCCAGTCCTATGATCCTCTAGAACTTGTCCTAATTCTTCATTGAGACTGCATTTTGATATGAGCAAGATGCATATAATAGAGGCATTTTATTCTAAACCCATTCTGACCTAAACACAAACCCTTTCACGTTTAACCTATGTTCACCCTTTGAGCCTTCACTTTCATTTCATTCATTGTTTTGTAGCAAGTGTTTTGCATGAGTTATATTTGGTTTTTCACTTTGAAAAGTGCATCATGAATGTCTATATCTTTGTCTTTTGGGTTTGGGTGCTAATAAAAAAAAAGTGGAAAAGGGCAATAAGAAGAAAATATAAAAAAAATGAGAGAAGAAGAAGAAAAGAAGTTGTGATAAAATTTTTTTTGAAATAAGCATTCCATGGTGGTTTGAAGAGCAAGGATTTTTTGTTCCAAAAGTTTAAATCTGCACATTGGTGTCTTTTCAAGATTATACTTTAGCTTACTCTGAGTTGACATTTCGCTACTCATGCATTTCACTTGTTAGTTCATTTATTCCATCTCAGCCTTTTCCAACATTACAACCTTAAGAAAGACCTCCTGATGCATTGAACTCATATGTTAAAGTGGTGGAGATGTCGAGAATTTTGACAAGCCTATGGTAGGACATAGACTAGTAGAGAGGAGAGAAAATTTAACCCTTGGTAAGTAGAGAGAAACACTTTAATATGAGAGTTTCTCATTTCACTTGTAATGATTTGAGCTATGTTTAGCATTAATTTTCTTGTCATTAATTGACAGTTTTATTGGTTGGCTTACTCAACGAATAATACAACTAGTTTATGGATTTTGATTCTGATTGCACTTGGATTGGCATGTGTTCTGGGAAGTGAATTGGTGATTCTTTGTCCGGAGTGCAAAGTGCTAGTGTAGGGGAATTTGATATCTCTTTATATTTCATTGATTCTAGCATGATTTTCATGGTATTATATGTTTAATTTTGGATTTAATGGTGATGAAATACTACTAATTGCTTAGAAGGAGTGTTTTGTAATTTCATGAGAATTCAGGTCCAAAAATCAAAGAAATAAACACTCAGGGACTTATATGCAAAAGTGGCAAGACTCTCTGTGAAAAGCACTGTGGCAGATTTGAAAAGTGCCACGGCGGATTTGGCTCAACAGGCAGCTCAAAGTCACTAATCTAAACGACGCATTTTGGATGTGCGCCGCGGCAAATGATCATAGGTGTCGTGGCGGATGATGGAAATCAGCAATTTGAACCAGAAGGCGCGTGACAGAATCTGGGAGGGAATAGAACTGGATCTTGGAGCTCCATTTTGGTTAGCACGCGGATCCTGAACTGATTTTCAGTTGGGAGGCGTTAATTACAAGGGAGAAAAAAGCATTTAGGGGAGGATGGAGTTTGAAGATTGAGCTTTTTTTAGTTTTTCATCTCCATCACTCTGCATTTTTTGGTCTTTCTAGAATCCTTTGTCCAGATCATCCACTTCCCAACCATCACCGTTGCTGTAATGAAGTTCCTATCCTCCAACTTGAGTCGTTCATCCTCCATGTCCAGCTAAGCTTCAAGGATTTCTAGGAGCTATAATGGAGCCTGAGCCATGGTTAAACAGGGAAGAGTTTAGAGTTTATAGGTGTTTACTTTCGGTAACATTTTGATTGTGTTGTCAATCTTTGTTTCTGGATTCAGACTCCTCTCTATACATTTTTGTGAGTTGAGATTTGGTTAATTGTATTCAGAAATTATCTTCTTGATTTAGAGTAATGATGTATGATTCTTTAGCTAGGTCTAGTTGTCGGTTTATATATTGTGATTGAATTCTTGAGAAGTATTGGTTAATATTTCTTTTAGAAGTGGTTGAATCTCCATTTAATCAATCTCACCTCATCAGAAATTAATTCAATTAAAGCTCTTAAATTCTCATTGATACAAGAAAGGCAGTGAAGGCAAAGTTATACCTCATAGGAATCATTCATCTCATTGATTTACAATCTCAAAACATTCTCTTTTTTGAATTCTGATTTTAGTAGCATTTGATTACATTCTTAGAAATGATTTCATCTCAGTTGCCATTGCATTCACCTAATTTCTTTCCTAAATTGTGACTTAATCACTTAATAACACTATTGGACTCTTGAGTTCCTTGAGATCGACCTCTGATTAGAAGCTACTTTGCTGCATTCTTAGAGTATTAAATTTGGTTTTAAATGACATAAGATCAACCATATGTGGTGTATACATATGCGAGTAAACAAGGATTGGGGTGTGCGCTAATGTAGCAAGATCAAGTAGTTGCTTATGCCTCACGATAGTTGAAAACCCATGAGGAGAACTACCCCACATATGACCTTGAGCTAGCTGCAATTGTATATACTTTAAAGATTTGGAGGCACTATCTATATGGGACAACCATTGAATTATACTTACAACCTCTGTGTATTTTGTCTAGAAGTGCCTTACTTGTCAAAAGGTAAAGGTTAAACATCAAAAGTCGTCAGGACCCTTACAACCTCTGTGTATTTTGGAGTGGAAATAGGATAGCATTTTCATGGACTTTATAATGGGACTACCTTGTACGTCATCGAGTTTTGATGCGATTTGGGTGATTGTGGATCACTTGATGAAATCAGTTCATTTCTTGGCAATAAAGAAAGAGTATCAACCAGATAAGCTGGTAAGGGTATACATCAAAGAAGTTTGAGGTTACATGGGGTGCCTAAGACAATTATATCTGACAGAGATCCCGGATTTCTTTCTAGATTCTAGAGAGCATTACACGAAGCCATGGGTACTAAGCTAAGCTTCAGTACATCTTATCATCTATAGACTGATGGACAGACAGAATGTACTATCCAAGCACTAGAGGATATGTTAAGAGCTTATGCCCTAGATTTCAAAGGAAATTGGAATGAGTACCTCCCATTGGCTGAATTCACATACAACAACAGCTATCATTCTAGTATACAAATGGCTCCGTATGAAGCATTGTACGAGTTAAAGTGTAGATCCCCGCTGTGCTGGACCGAATTGGGAGAAAGAAAAATGTTTGGCCCCGATTTGGTAGAACAAACCTCACAATAGATCAAAATGATTCGATAGAGGTTACTTACTACACAGAGTAGACAGAAAAGCTATGTCGACGTGCAGTGAAAGCCTTTGGAATTTGATGTTAAGGATCATGTTTTCCTGAAGGTATCTTCAACTACAAGCGTAGGAAGGTCAATGAAAGCCCTAAAGTTGACGCCTAAATTTGTTGGACCCTTCCAAATTCTTTTAAAAATTGCCTCGGTAGTGTACAAATTAGCCCTACCTCCCAATCTTAGCCAAATTCATAACTTCTTCCATGTCTCTCAACTGAAAAAGTACAACCCAAATCCCTTTCACATCTTGGAATATGAAGATATAGAGCTACAAGATAATCTCACTTTAAGGTGAAGCCAGTAAAGAAGTAGATCAACGGACTAAGCAGCTATGGAATAAGACTATTCCAATGGTCAAGGTGATTTAGAGAGGCCTAACTTAGGAAGAAGCTACTTAGGAAAAGGAAGACAATATGAAGATTAAGTATCTAGAGCTATTTGAATAAGATATGTTTTAAATTCCGAGGACGAAATTTATTTTAGGGGGGAGGAAATGTCACATCCTGAAAAATTTACCCTAAAATTGAGAGTTAAGAATCTTGTGTGGGCCAATATAGAAAGTAGACTGAAGGACAAAACAACCTTTGATATGAAACCTCGATGGGGATCGGATTGATATTTTTAGAATTATCAGTCTAGAAAGGGCAAAATGGAAAAATTTGAGAAAAATTCTAGAAATTTTCCAAAAAATAGTAAAAAGGTAAACTAGAGGTTTTGAAATCTCAATGGAGGCCCTAAAGGTGAAAATGATTTGAAAATAGCTATTAACAGAATTTCACAAAAACAAAGGATTTTCAGGAAAAATAGTGAAAATTAAGAGAAAAATAATTAGTTTAAATATTTAGAGGCCTCAATAATTTGGAAAAAATGTGAAATAATTATCTAAATATTTGATTGAACTTATAAAATTGATTTCAGGCCCTAGAAGTATGGGAATTAATTTTAGGGAATTTATTTCCAAAGTCTTATCGATAAAGCACTATTCGTAGGAAATTCAAAATAAATAGTTAGAGGTAGAGAAAAATTCTAAAATTTTTTAGAATGCATTCTTATATTAAAATAGGATTTTTCATGGAGAAAAATGTGATTTTGGAGGCCTAGAATAATTATGAAAAGTTACAAGTGAATAATAACTGATAAACTTCAATATTGCTTGAAATTGATATTTTATAATTGGGCCATCTTCTTGGATCTTTTCATATCAAATTAGGCTTTAATTTGGGCCAAGAAAAGCCTAGAAAATTTATGCCAAACCTGACCCAATAATTAAATGGATTTAAGTCCAATTAACCCTAAAATATCCATGGAATATTCTTGAAAATGGACACCTGGCTTGATCAGCAAATTAGGAACTTTTGATGGTAGCCACTTGGACTCTTAGGTATCCAAAAATCATGCCATATATGCAAGGGGGAGGCTAGAAATTTTGTCTATAAATACCCTCTTAATTACACTAAAATAGCCAAAAATCGGCAAAAGAGGGGAGGTGTTGCCAAACTGAATGCTTGAGCCTTGAAGTGGATCTTAGATAGTGAATTTGAAGGAGAAAATACCAAGCTTTGGTGAAGGACTTATCAAGGTAAGTTTGAGCTTTTTTCTGGTTAAGTTTAAAGCTTATAATAGTTAGAAACTCAAGTTGTATTCCAAGGTTGAGGTGTTGTCCAATTTTGGTTGGAATGAGTATGAATTAGGGAAGGATATGTAGGGGATTGAAAGACGACGCGCAGCGAAAAACGACATAAAATTTTAAAACTTTCAATCCCTTTCCCGGATCTACCGATCACGTTTAAGTCAGGTAGTAAGAAGCATTACCTTCAGGCGTTCGATTTCCTGGTGACTCGATGATTCGGCCGTTCAGGATGCTTCTGCTCGCCTCCTTTGTCGTTCGAAGTCGACAACTCCGGTCGGCTTCCTCTACCGGTATCCACACGAGTAGCCCTCAACCTCGAATGGCGTGCTAGCGCCTATGTCCGTCTAGGATTTTAGAAATCCGTCCTCTCTCCTCTCTTAGGCCGTCTCTTATCTGTCAGTTCTCTCACTATTAAACCCTAGCTCCTCATATCAAATATATAGGATGCTATATAGGTTTAATTAATATATTTAATTTCGAAATTAACTCTAAATTAATTCCGAAATTAATACAATATCAAATATTGCCTAATCAGATAAGAGAACAATTAAATAAATATGGTTTAAATTAAATCCGTCTCACAGATTTAATTCACTTATTTATTTAATAAAGAGATGACGGAATTTATATATTTAATTTATCCTTATAAATTAATATCTCTTATATTTATATATATATATATACGAATTTATATATATATATATATATATACACGTCCACCCTATTTATTCATTGAATCTGGACATATCTTAGATTCAATGAATCTGGACATCATAACTCGTGTTGGGCTATTTTGTGTGCGACCCTGTAGGCCCATATGAAGTTGGCAGTGGGCCATTAACTATAATGACTCACAAGTCGTAAGCGGTCTCTAGCAAGACATCACGACTACCCAAAACATATGAGGATCATTGAACGATGCAACCTTTCATACAACCATATCACGTCCCTTTTGTCACACGACATTTTGGTCATGGATGAGGCATGGAGAACGTCATCCTCCTATTCATGACCGTTACTTTCTCGATCCCTGAGTAGTCTGAGTATAGAAACGGAACTACCTTTCCATTATAGTATGGCCATACATTTCTCAGACTCACTCATCGAGGGGCCCAGTAATGTCTCTCTACGAATGTGAGGGACAAATTCCATCTTGACCATTCACATTCCTCCGCATGAAAAAAACCACTAAGCCTGAACATAGTCTTTATGATCACTCGGTCAAAAGTGACTTTTGACTAGGTCAAAGCTGAGCGTTTCTCATGTAGGAATCCATGATGATCTCAGGTCAAAGGGCATAGTGACGTGGTTTGTATATGAGAGAAGCTTATGACTTAACCCATGCAGCTCTCTCATAGCGGGTCGGTCCAACACCTTGTACTCTTACATGTGCCTATGACTTTAATTTATATCTCTATATATCTTTAAAGTCATACTGGTCTTATTTCATCTTTGCTCCCACATAGATGACCGACCAGGGACATTTACGATAAACCATAAGTTATCCAAGGATAGTCATCACAGTAAACATGCAAATAATATGATAACTTAATTAATAAATTCATAAATTAACAATGTTCAAAACAGAATGATTGGCCCCTAGGGCACAATTTCCAACATTGTTAGTTGCCTAACAATACCCCTTTCTTCATAGAGCTCCTTGAACTAATCAGAGAGGTATTCTCGACCTTAGACAGTTCTTAAGGCTTTGATTCTTGAACCTAGCTGATTTTCCACTACATTAAGATATTTTCTAAAGCACTTTAAGACCTCATATTTGTGGGAAATCAGGTAAGTATAGCCATATCAGGAAGAATCATCGATGAAGATAATAAAATACCATGCTCCGTGACGTGCCCTAATACTCATTGGTCCGCAAATATCAGAGTGTACCAGTTCAAGAGGGTGGTTAGCCCTGGTTACCTTTCCAAAAGGTTTCCTTGTACTCTTGCCAGCGAGGCAATGTTCACACAGAGACATTTTCTTTTTGGACATTTTCCTAGCAAACCCTCTTTTGCCAGTTTGGTCATGCGTTCTTGACCAATATGTCCTAATCTAGCATGCTATATATCATAATTGACATCAGAAGAAAGTGCATAGCAAGAACTAGAAAAATTGTCATTGAAATTCTCTAAAACAAAGAAACCATCCGAAACATAACCAGAAACTAAAAAATTGGTCCCATACGAAACATCTACTGTGAAATCATGAAAAAAGACATTAAAATGAAATTTAACTAAGGAAATTACAGACACAAGATTTCGTCAGATTTCTGGAGCGTAGAGGACATTTTGCAGGACTAGGGTTTTTCCTCTACGCAGGGTCAGCTCACAAGTACTGATCCCTTTGACTTCTACTCTCGCGTTGTTTCCAACATAAAGCCATCTGCTTCTTGTTGATAACGGACAAAATTCTATGAAGTTACCACTATCCTTGCTCACATGGTCTGGGGCCCCTGAGTCTTTTTCTGCTCAGGGCAGTCCTTGGTATAATGCCCCTTTTGTTGGTAAGCATAGCATTTGATGGTCGCTATGTTCTGCTTCTTTGCAGGTTTCTTGCCTTTCTTGAAGGAATTCTTTCCCTTCTTCACTTTAGGGCCGCCTTTCTTATTTTGAGAGTCTTTGCTTCTCTTGGACTGGTTTTGGGAGGTTGCCCCTCTCTTTCCTTCGGTTAAATATGCCTTACTGATAGGTTTCACAGTTTCTATTCGGTCATCCTCCAGTTGGAGGTGGCGAGCTACATTAGCAAAGGTTTTTATACTCTCGTTATAAGTAATGGTATGCTTTATGGTGTCCCAACTTGTTGGGAGAGATCTCATGACAGCTTGAATCTGTTGCTCATCAGATAAGGCACCTCCAGCTTTCTTAAGCTCCCTGATAAAGTTCTACATTGCCCTTAGGTGATGCCTTATGGGAGTGTTAGGACCCAGCTTGAAATTGTCAAGTTTGACAGTGAGTCTCTTAAGCCTTGCAACAGAGGTACCATCAAATTCAGATTTTATTGCTGCCCACATGGCAGAGGCGGAAGGGTGTGTTTTGAATTGTAGCAACATATCATTAGTCATGACACTTGGCATAGTATCCCTTCTTTTCCAGGCCGCATAGCTGTCTTGGTCCCTTTATGATGTATTCGCCTCAGGCTCTGGAAGAAAAGTTGTTAACACATCAGTGACTTCTTGTTCTTCGAGGACATATGATATCTTACGACGCCACATGCTGTAATTGTCTCCGTTCATCTTGTCACCTCCTACGAGGTCAGCTATGATAGACTTGATTTCTCTTTGAGACATTGTGCTATCACATAGACAACAATGCATTTTAGTATGGTATACAACATACACGTTATTCAAGTAGGTCATAGATCGTCTGGGTAAGAGTCTTGCCATTTTCATGATCAGGAGACAACTAGGTTGGCTCCCATCCCATTATTCGTGCTTAGCCTCTTACCTTTCTTTTCTCTAACTTTCCTTGAACATATCCCCAATTTGAGTTTTTCTCATCAAACTCCCACTCAAATAAAGCATTTATAAAAAAAACTTTATTAACGAAGCATAAATGTTTACAAAGATTTGAATAATCCAAAGTTAGAGTCTCAAAGAGTAAACATAAAATAAAAAGGGAAAAATAAACACGAACAAAAACTCATTCGTTCATGATGTATTTTATCATGGGTTCTCTCAAACTCTCTTTAACGTCTTTCCAGCATCTACAAACAAAAAAATCCTTCACTAAATATGTGTTCCCTCCTTGCTAGTTCCTCTCTATATTGGATTACAATGTTTGAGAAAAAGAGTGCGTCTTGCTCATTGATAATTTGTTTAGCATAATAACTCAATTTTGAAAATAGACATTTTTTATGCTTGTATTCATCAGAATGCTTTTCTGCTATTTGTTCTATTAAATTCATGTCCTTGGGTATGCAAACTTCTTCCTCTTGTTGGTCAGGAACACATTTCCTTTTACCACTGCTCCCCTCAGGCACATTAGAGTTCACTCATGATTGAGGCATTTTTCTTTTATTTGTACTTTCTTTAGCATAATTATTTGAAGACTTTGGAGCATCAGAAAGAAGAGAATAACTTGGATATATTTCAAAAGAGTGGTTAGAATTTGATATTGCCATTTCCTAAACCAAAAAAAAAATTTAAGTTAAGAAAAATATAAAAATAAACATTTATTTGCTATTTTTCGTACCTAAAAAGTCATAAAAAACTAAGCACATAATATATCAATTTATAGCTCATGATTTTAGAAATATTTTAGGCCAAACGGGGTTTAAATATAAGCCCTCACGCGCTCTCACGCACCGCAACAAGCATTCCCAAAAAATTTTAAAAAAAAGGGGGAGGGTTGCCTACTCTCGAGGTCGGCGCGTGTCATACACACGCCACCTTTCCGGCCTCTCTTTGTCACCGAACCCATTCCATTTGATTCCTCACGTCTTAAGGAGTCTATACATGTACTTTTTATGACCAAAGGAACCCTGGGTGGACTCCACGCACCCACAAGGCGCGTCTTAGAAAAAAAATTTTAAAAAAGAAGTTTTTTTTTTTAATTTTTTTTTTTGGGTTTGGTCAGTCTACCGACCCGACTCCATAGAGGATCTGAGTCAAACAGACCCGAAACACAGCATTTCACTTAAGTGAAACACTACATCCTGGCCAGCCCAAAATGATGTCGTTTTGGGCTGGTCAGGTCATCCCTGACCTCTAGCCGGGTAGCCCCAGATCCAGCTGGAGCTTTGGCAGGTCCATCATGACCCGCCAGCTTCAAACCTCCATATCTTCTACCTCCGAGTTTCATTTTACACATTTTAGGTGTCTATGAACTCATAGTTTCGTGCTCTACAACTCTATGGTTCATTTTCTTTAAAAAAACATCATTTTTAAAGACCCAAAAAGCTGGTTCGTATGGCCGACATTGGAGCTTTTCAAAAATGGATTTCAATCACGTTTTTGAACCTCACGACATTACAGATAGTATTTTCAGGCTTCAATTATATAGTCAGAGTATATTTTTGAATTTAACTCACAAGTATATGCTCATTCAAAGTTAAAATGACATATAGGCATACTAACTGTAACATCTCATGTTTAAATCAATTAAATTTCCTTGCGGAAGCATTTGGAATCACTTTTAAAGTATACAATTGATGAAAAATCAAGTTTGAAAATTTTCATTTACGGATTACTACTCATTGTCACCTTAAAATGTGACAAACTTCGAAAATTCATAACTAATTGTAGAAAAATTGAAAATGAGTGATTCCAATTTCCACAGAAACATCTTTGGATAAATTTTTGAGGAAAAATAGTTTCTGAACTGATTGCCTTGAAACTCGAGCTCAATTTCCTTTGAAAAAGTTACTGTTCATTTGGTCATTTTCGGATTTTACTGTATTTTTGCCTAACTTTGGAAAGGCATAACTTTCTGCTTGGTTATCAGAATTGGGCAAACTACCCCTCATTTTAAAGAGAGACATAAGATCTCTTTACTTGCCAAATCTTATGACCTAACTCACTCCTTTGATAGGTCAAACTGGAGCTACAAACTCACTGCTCCAAGACTTACGTTTTATCCCTTAACATCTCTTTAATTCTTTTTATTTCTTTGGCATACATAACATGGCCTTACTCTTTCCCGTTCATGCTCATACACTTTCATTCATGCCATAAATATTATAATTAAATACATGGCATCATTGGCATCCATAACATAGTTCACAAAATAGGAGAATTATACATTCATCAACAATCTCATCCATTAACAAGAATAATTCTCTGCTTACTTCTCCTTGCTTCTCATGCCATTATTGCCCATCATTGATTGACCTAAATGGTTGGTTAGGGAGGGGTGAGATTTGGGAGAATCTCAGTAGCAAACACTACCCATAAGCATGCAAGACATAATGCACATGCATGACATGTTATAACATTAACACATGAATGCCATGGAAAGTAAGCTAAAGCATTTCATGCTTCCATAACATATTGCCAAGGCAAAACATAACATAAACTTGCAAACATAACTTTGTAAACATTTCATCATAGCTTAGTCACATCATGGCAACACAATCACATCATGCAAGCATACATATCAAGCACACAGTATATGTAAGTTCACTACCTTGTAACATGGCTTTCCCCTTGCTTTTCCTTTGATTCCCTTGTCTTTCCAACCATATGGATATTTGGTCAACATCATCAAACATCCTCTTGGATGTTCCAAAGGTCCTAAACATAGTCACATTGATCATACAATCCATTATGACCACTAGATTACATAAAGTTCAAGAATAGCTTTCTTGAACCTCAACCCTTTCTCTTAGTCTTAGGGTTTTCTTTCCAACTTTTCTAACATAAATCTTATCATTTTCCATCTTTAATATCCATTTATTATCAATTAGGACCACTTTAGATGGCCTTAGATTCAAGAAGATCAAATCTGGAAATTTTGGTTCGCGGGTACTGTTCACGCAGAATTTCCAGAATTTTTGCTCAACTTTGAAAATTCATCATTAATTCTAGAAAACTCCAAATTGAGTGGTTCCAAGTCTCACTGAAAGCTACTTAAGTTAAATTTAATGGAAAAATAGTTTCAGGAACCAATTCTACGTCGAACACCAGCGAAATTATACGGAAATTAAAACTCTTCCAAAAGTTCAATACTGTTTCCAGATTTCAAACCCTAACTTTGAAAAATCACCATAAATCGTACACATATCCAAATGAAGTGTTCTACCTATGGATTTAAAGCTTACAGAGTGTAATTTAAGTATGCAAAATTTTAGAATCAGATACCCACAGTAACTAATCCGAAATAGGCATAAAATCAGGTGCTATAACCACCACATACCTTGTTTTAGAGCTTGATCTGGCTTGGAACCACTTGGCCTTTCTTTCTCCCTCTTCTTTCTCTCTCTAGAAACCATTTTGCAAGAGCTTCCCTATGGATTCCTTATGCTTGGACGAAATGGTAGGGAGGGGAGGGGGTATTTATAGAAAAGCAGACTGAATCTGGACTGTTGATCTTAAAAATACGTGGCTCGATCTGGACCATCCATTTTCTCTTTTGATCTTACGGTGCCAAGTGTCCTATGACATCATGCTTACCTCATCACAATGACTTCATGCTTACATCATCAAGCCACATGTCTTTAATCCAACCGCACATGTGTCTTGCATCCGACCGTACATGTGTCTTCCATATAGCCGTACACGTAATATTTTCTTTTTCTCATCTAACCGTACACTTGTCACTTTTATATTTCTTCATCATTTTGACATTAAAATAGGGAGGAAATAAATGAAAAATTCGTGTAAAAATATTTTCATAGTTATTTCTCGACTTATCAAGCCAAACTTACACCGTAACGGATATTTTTCAGGTCTTGACTTACCCTGTACTACCGGGACATGTTCTGACACTATTTTCTCATCTTAATTAAGTACATATATGGTGCCATCTCAGAGGAGCATAGATGAAAATAATTAGCTCTACTGACAGGCTACTTAACCTTACTGAGTCATGCAGTAGAGATTTCACTATAACGGGTAGACAAGAGACTGTCTAAAATATTCCCGTGCTGTGTTCTGATTTTTATGTTGTCTATACATATCTTCTGGTGACTCAGCATGATGACTCGTCGGTGTCATGATTACGCTTGATGACTCAGCATGATGACTCGTCGGTGTCATGATTGCGCTTGATGACTCAACATCGTCATGATGGCTCTTAGATATTTTCTTTGGTTTTGTCTCCTATTTAGGGGACAAAATTATTTAATATTTGACTGAAGCATTTTATTCAATCTAGAGCTCCAAAAATTCATCCAAAAATATGATAAAATTCTTCATATTTTAGAGAAAATCTGTGAATTTTCTCAGGTCATAACTCAACCTGTAGCCCCACTTAAAAATCATTCTTTAAAATGCCCTTTTTCGGCACAACTGGCTTTTAAGTATTCTTAAAGCCATTTTGCTGGTCTTCTGGGGTTAGACTAATTTTATAATTTTCTATAGTCTCTTAGATCATACATCCCCATTTTACCATAATTTTCTAAGGTTTCCTTATGACTCAAACAATTAAATCTACCTCTATATTTCAAATTGAGCCATAAACTTATAAATTCCTTTTAAGTTACCTCAGGGGTATTTTCGTCATCTCTCTTCACAAAAGAGCCTTAGAATATTATTTCCCACTTTCTGGGATTTTCTTAGAATTTTCTAAGTACTTTTCATTTTTACCCCTGATGGCCGTAACTTTCTGAATTTACGGTTTTGCCCTGCTTAGGCTCAACCTCATAAAGCCATCTCTTTGAGGCTTCTAACTTAACCTTTGGTCTGTATCTAGTCTCTTTTCTCTTTCTGAGCCTTTGAGACTTTACTGGAGCCTCTAACCTTGATTACCCTTTAGCCCCTTAAAACCTTCACTTTGCAGTTTAGTCCCTAAAACTGCTTTAACTTCCTTTCTCATCTTTAAGACCTCTACTAAAAAGGGGTCTAGTAGCCTATCTCATTCAGGCTATTTCTGATACTTCTAGGCCTAAAAATCGGGATGTTACACTAACGGTGCAGCGGAAAAACAAAAAATTGAGCCTAAATAATATATGCATACATATATATTGAAAGCCCCAAGATCGTTGTGGCTTTGATGCCAATATTAGAATAAATAGAGAATGGATCGAAAACGTACCGGGTCAGATCTCGAGGTGGGTCGATTAGATCTTTTTAGCTCACACTTAAGCTAGACTATAAAAGTCTAAGCTTTTAAGTGCATAGCAGAGCACCTCTTTGCAAGAAAGAAAAGAGAAAGAGAGAGAGATAGTAGGAAAGCTCAACTACTGGAGTGATCTGAGCTAACGAGGGGAAGCCTTTATTTATAGTTTTTGTTAGGGGTATTTTGGTTAGCCAAAAAATCCACTGAGCCCATCAGATAAAATCTGAGATAGGATATATAAATATATCTTTATCTCATAATATTATGATATTTGAATTCAAATCTAGAATCAATCACAATTAATTTTAAATATAAATACTTAATATATATTTAATCTATACAATATAAATTAATTAATTTATTATAAACTAATCAGATTTATATCGTAACTGATTAGATATGATTCAGGGTGTTTGACCAAGTCAAACATATCACAATATCACTTGGATATTTGACTGGTATATTTTCTTTATACCCGGTCAAATACTCTGGCCCATTAAGGGCGGATCCAAGCCCAAAGTCCAACAACAAGGAATTAGAAGGATGATCGAGGTAGGACCTTAAGAGAACCTGTCTCTTACAACCCTAGCCATAAAGATACCATAAGGTTGATCACTCCCTTGATACTATCGAGTATTCTCACGAGAATACGAGGATGGAAGCAAGGATCACACAAAGAGAAATAAAATTCTCATTTTATTAATTATTCAAAATCATCTCCAGAATATCAATTCAATTACAAAAAAACGTAGCCTATATATAGGCAACCATAGAGCACTCTAGAATTAGCATCTTAAGACATAAATGCCAGGGATAATGCCTTATTAATGATTATTTGACTATGGGAGGCATCATTTATTACATAGAAATAAAAGGAAATAACTTAAACTTCAATAACATGTCTGCTATTTGGAAATAGAAAACTGTAAAATAGGCAACTAATTAAAACAAAAAGAATCCTAATTAATGTCAATAATATCACTCTTGATGCTTCTTGGACCTTCCAAATGGACCTTTATTGCTATTCATGTCCAAAAGCATAAATAGGCCTTTTAGACATCCATTTGGGCTTAAGTGTACTTAAATCACGTTCTGGAACTCCCATGGTCCATAGCACAATGCATTTGCATCCCAATTTAAAAGATTATAGCTCCAATGGACTCCTCCATGCATATATAATTGTGTTGGGCCTTCAACAACATGAAAACTAGCTTTAAATGCTCCTTTTGGGCTCTTAGAATGTGCTCTTATCTTTCTCAAGGTCTAAGTGTTCATACTCCAATAACTTATATGCCATGGTGGTTTTCGGGGTGGCCTTCCATATGTCATGTTAAGCTCCATATGTATCCGTGTCATTCTCCATGTAAGCATTCTAGAGCTATAAATCCCTTGAACATTCTGGAGTGCTATTTGGGCTTCTAATTAAAGGAGTGCTATTTGGGCTTCATGAGCTCCATATTCAACGCCTCCTGGTATGCTATCAATTAGAAAGAAAACCCTAAAATCAAGAGAAAGGGTTAAGGTTCAAGAGAGTAAGCCTTGACCTTTGTGTGATTTCTTGGTCCTAATGAGTTATGTAAACTTTATGGCTATCTTTAGGACCTTGAAACATTCAAGAGGATGTTTGTTGATGTTGACCAAAAGCTCTAATGGTTGAAAAGTCAAGAGAGTCAAAGGAAAGTAAGAGGAAAGCTTGAAGTGCAAGGTAGTGAACTTACCTATTATCATTACTTGATGTTGTATGCTTGTATAGATATGTACATGATATTTGAATGTTGTTGTGACATGTTTTTGCTGATGTAATTATTATTTATGATGAGTATATTATTTCTCCATGGCCATGCATCAAAAAGAAAGCTTTAAGCATGCTAATATGTCACTAACTAATAAGAGAATAAGCAAGTTGCATGTAATGCATTAGCATCCATTTAGCATGATTAAGATGGTATTGTTTGCTACTGAGATTCCCCCAAATCTCACCCCTCCCTAACCAACTATGTCAGTCAATCAATGATGGGCAATGATGGCATGAGAAGAAAAGAGAAGAAAGTAGAGAATTATTGATGTTAATGAATGATTAAGGATTAATGTATAATTATCCTATTATGTAAATTATATTTATGGATGCCAATGATGCAATGTAATTGATTAGAACATTTATGGTATGAATGGAAATGAATGAGAACAACTAAGCCCAAGTTATGCATGCCAAAGTATAAAAAGAATTAAAGCAAAAATTGTTAAGGGATAAAATGTAGGTCCTGAAGCAGTCAGCTTCCAGCTCTAGTTTGACCTATCAAATGAATGATTTAAGCCATGAAATTTGGTAGGCATATAATAAACATCCCAATATTTAGAAGAGAGGTAGATCACCTCAATTGGATGTGTACATAAAGGAGATAAAAATTTCCAAAGTTGAGACTAGAAGTCTAGAAGTTCCAGAATTTATCAAATAAACAGTAAAATTTAATGAATAAATTGTATGAACTGGCAAGAGATAAGTCCAGTTTGATATTTTTTTCTTAAAGAGAATTGAAAGAGCTTCAAGTAGAAATTTGGAGCACCTCCATATGATTTTTGTAGAATTAGTTATGATTTTTCAAAGTTGGACCTGTAATCTGCAATATGCACAGTGAACAGTGTTTCTGTAAAACTAACGTCCTACTCGCGTTTTTATGAGCTTAAGGCCATCAAAAGTGGTCAGAAATGGTTCTAAATGGACTCTAAGGTATTATATAAGTAAGGTGTAACAGAGATGGCTATTGGTTATCCTAGAAATGCATATATTTCTTTCTGGTATTAATGATCAATTTAATGACATGCAAATATTGGTGGTTGTAATTGATTATCCGTTTAGAAGAAGCTAAGGAGAAGTAATCTCAATTCTTAGTGATGAAGACAAATGGACTTCTTACAATCAAATTGGTTGTGTTAATGATGCAATTAAAAATCTATTATAATAAGGAAGGGGGTTAAGCAAGGCTATCTAAAAGTGCGACACGTAGAGCAACGAGAAGAGAGATAAATAGGCAAATTTTTTAATCATTTTTAAATAAACTAGACTTCCTTTTTCCAATTAAATAAATGATAGAATATTAGTTTCTTAACTGCCCATAAAATATCAGTCAAAATCGTGGTGGTTACCTTATACTATTTTTTGGAATCTCGGGGAATATAAAATAAAAAAGAACTAAAAAAATGTGACTTCTAATTTTTCCGTGAATTAACTAAATTATTTTGTGGGGAAGCATTATAAACTAATTTATTTTGTAAATTAATGTTTTCTGTAACTACCTAATGAATTTGGAAATTTAGACTAATTTATTTTGTAACTCATTATGTTTCTTGTGGGGTGAGCTTTTCTAAAATTATGAGATAAATGAGCTCGTTTTAGAATTTTTTTTTCAAAATCATTGAACCCCTTATTCACAATTTAATAAATAATATTTTTCAACAAATAATTTTGAAACAGAAATATTTTGATTATAATAATCTATAACCAAAAGCGTACAAAATAAATTCATAAGAATTTACAATATATAATTTGATGATTACCACTATAATCATAAATATAAATGAAAAATCATCACAATTTGAAAAAGAAATTCAGCACGCCACATGGCAGCTCGCTGTCTCTACATAGAAGCCGACCTTTACATGAGGCTAGAATACAAGAGTATGAGTAAAAAGAAAAACAAGATTGTCAAATTCATTTAGGTGCCCACGTTGTTCCGTGTTCTTGGCGAAATTTCCTGGCATTTTCAATCCGTTGTCTAACTGCCAGTTTTTTTTTTTCAACAATTTACATGAAACAAAATTTTCGAACTACAAAATTAGTGCGCCTTTGGGTACCAACATCGTTGCACGATGATTTTGGATGTGGCTCTGATGATTCCCTAGGCCTATTCTTGCTATGATAATTTTTTTATGGTGCTCGTTTATTTTACAATGCTCCCACCTTGGTCTCTCAACTTCCGCTATCATATTTCTTTCTTGTATGATTTTCATCTACGACATTAAACATGGAGGACCTGAAAATCGAGAGCTTGGCTGGAGTTGTTGTTATGGCATTAGCAAATCCCATTGTTTTCTCAAGCAACTTTACGGCTACTCCATACTTCCTCCCTTTCCTTTTTCATCTTCTTCTCTTTCACTTTGGAATCTCACGTCCCATTTATGTCATCGTTCGTGAAGCTTTCCGTTGCCAACGACTTCGGCGCAGCAAGGTTCTTCTTTATATTACGTTTGGTTGCTGGTGAGGCCCTAAGTTGCAAAGGTAGATAGTAAAATAAGGTTCAATTTTGTTTTTAATGTCAGTTGTAGGGTTCTATTAACAACCGATGCTAGTTATCGAAAATGAGGAGTTTTCATTGCTGATTTCTATTACTTTTTATTTCTTCATATTAGTTTTTAGGATTTCGATGTTGTACATTCCCCTCAAGTTTGTTTTCATTTTTGTTTATGCTAATCTTTCTCTTCTTCCACTTTGCTTTTCATTTAATATACTACCTGATATTTCCTTTTGTAGTCCACTTAGCTCGGAAGAAGGATTTAGAGAAATTTGGAAAGTCAATTTGGTGACCCTTGCTCACCTCCTTTCTTATTTTGCGGTCGGCTTCTATGCTTATGAACACTACAAGAATGGAACCTTTGATGGTCTTTATATGATCCGTATGTGACTGAGTAGTTATCAATCATATTTATTTAGCCTGTATAAATTATAACTTATTTTTGTCATGTCGAAGGTACTATTCATTTATGGGGGAAATTGTAGTGATAAGCCTTGTCGTTACGGCTCACACAAATAACTAGAATTAAGCTCTACAGTGTATTAGCTCAACCCTAGGTCAAACCACAAGGAGGCTAGCTGTCTTAGGACTTTAGTTAATTAAATGCCAATCACAAATAAACTGTAAAATTGAATTTGATTTTATCTACTTGAATTATTCTAGCTAAATCTATCTAATTTTTATTTGATTTTCAGATTTAGATGAATTATGCATGATAATGGCATAAATGTAAGAATGTAAATGATGAAAGTCTTCCTAAGAGTGTAACTTAACATTCATTGCCTTAATCGAGTTTCCATCTCAATTAGTGCTATGATAGTAATAGACCTAATCTATCACAAAACATAGAGAAAGTAGAATGTTCAGGACTCCAGTATGAGCATTGAACAACACTCATTCAAAACCAATTAATTCAACCATAAAATTCAATTTGAACAAAGAAGAAAGTATGATTCAACCTTGAAAGCTAAATAATTCTATTTATTCACTTAATTGAATCAAAAAATATAGCAAAATAAATAGATAAAAGGTTCTCTCAATGATAAGAGAGAGAGTCCAAGATACTAGGAATAATAGTGAACTGAGATTAAGGAATAATAAAGACCTAAAATCAAGGAGAATAAAATCAAATTCAAATATATAAACAAATCAGATTTGATTATTCTAACAGCTGTAACTTAACTTAGATTAGATCTGGGGTTTCTTACCCCAAAGGCCCAAACAGGGTTCTACACTAACACTCCCCTTCAAGCTAGCAAGTAGATGTCATACATGCCAAGCTTTCCTCTGAAGAACTCAAACTTGCTTTTGTCTAGAGGTTTTGTAAGCATACCTACCACTTGGAGATTTGACCTTATGTAGACCAGGTCAATTATATTTGCTTCAATCTTTTCTTTTATAAAATGCCTATCAATGTCCAGATGCTTGGTCCTATCATGATGGATTGGGTTGTGAACCATTTGTACAACAGATTTGCTGTCACCCCAAAGTTTGAGAGGTAGGTTAGTATCCATTTTCAATTCTCCTAGGACACGGGTTAGCCATATTCCCTCACAACCTCCATTAGCAAGAGCCCTTAGCTCTGCTTCAGCACTGCTTCTTGATACTACTATTTGTTTCTTGCTTCTCTAAGTAACCAAGTTACCCCACATAAAGGTAAAGTATCCTCTAATAGACCGTCAGTTCACTTTGTCTTTTCCATGATCCGCATCTATATAAACCATAATATCTTGAGAGGTTCCCTTAGCAAAGAAAATTCCTCTTCAGGGGTCATCTTTAGATACCTTAGGATGGTATATATGGCTTCCATATGTTGCTCTTGTGGTTGAGATGAAAATTGACTTACCATACCTATAGCATAATTTATGTTTGGTTAGGTATGAGACAAGTAAATTAACTTTCCAACCAATCTTTTATACCTTTTAGCATCTACATGTACCCCATCCTTCTTGTATTCTAGACTGGTAGATGAATCCATAGGAGTTAAGGATGGCTTAGCTCCCAGCATACCTGTTTTCTTGAGCAAGTCAAGAGTGTATTTCTATTGAGACACAGATATTCCTGCCTTTAATTGAGCCACTTCCATTCTCAGAAAGTATCTGAGGCTTACAAGATCCTTTACTTCAAATGTAGTTGCTAAAGCTTTCTTTAATCACTTGATTTCCTCCAAATGATCCCTTATCATCACTATATCATCAACATATACTATTAGAATGGAAACTTTATACCCGAAGTGTTTCACAAAGACAGTGTGATCAGCTTGGAATTGAGTGTAGCCTGAGTTTCTCACGACTTTGGTGAATCGTTCAAACTAAGCTCTAGGTGATTGTTTTAACCCATAGAGGGATTTAAGCAGCTTACATGCCATACTTCTATCTCCAAATTCTGTAATTCCTTCAAGAACCTTCATATGTACTTCTTCTTCAAGATCCCTATTTAGGAATGCATTCTTCACATCTAATTGATGCAGCGACCATTCAAGATTTATTACCAATGATAATAAAATCCTTATTGTATTCAAGTTCGTTATAGGGGCAAAGGTTTCTTGATAATCAATTCCTTGTGTTTGTGAATATTCTTTGGCTACTAGGCGAGCTTTGAATTTATTTACTGTTCCATCAGTATTATATTTAATGGTAAACACCCATTTACACTCTACTGCCTTCTTACCTTGAGGTAATTTTTCAACTATCCATGTCTGATTTTTATTCAATGCATTTAGCTCTTCATTGATCACTTCATGCCACCTAGGATCTTGTACTGCCTCTTCAAATGTTAAAGGAATTTTTTCTTTATGTATCTTAGTGACAAAAATTTTCATACATGAAGAGAGCTTATCATAAAATATAAAATTGCTGATAGGATGAAGAGTACACTGCCTTACCCCTTTCCTTAGAGCAATAGGCCATCCAAGATTATCAAGTTATAGAATTGAGTTTGATTCTTGGTGTTACCTTGAGCTAGAGGGATTCTATTAGTTGGATTTTGGGCTGTCTCGTGCTCCTCATCCTCCTCTTCCTCTGATTCCCCAGATTCCTCAAGTTCATTAGTGCTTTCTGGGGTAGTAGTACTTAGTTCAAGTCTGGGATGATTTGGGATTGGGTTACAGATCTGGTAGGACTTCTTTCAGGTCTGGTAGGACTTATTTCAAGTCTGTTGGTGCAATATCAAGTGCAGTAGGTTTTGTTTTAGGTGGAATTTGAGTGGTTTTAGGTCTGGAGTTATCTTCATGGATTTTCAAAGGTGCAAATTAATTTTAAGGATAATTTGTGATGATTCTGGTGGGCTAAGAAACTCCCATTCCCTCTTACTCTCCCCCTAAATAGGTAGATTCAGATAATAGGCTTGGTGCTCATCAAACGTAACATCCATAGTTATGAAAAATTTGTGTAGGAGAGGGGAACAATATTTATAGCCTTTTTGGGAAATAGAATACCCAAGAAAAATACATTGGATGGCTCAAGCATCCAATTTGCTCCCTGCCGAATGGTGAAGATAAGCTACACAACAACAAAAATTTAAGGGCATTTAGGTGGCAAGCAAAAGTTGACCTAAATAAGATCAAGGTTTGACGAAGCAAAAGTTTGAGCAAATGATGAGGTTTGGATCTAACACTTAACAGTATAATATATCATATTTTTAGCTTTAAAATAAGTGGTATTTTATGAAATTTGGAGTATTGTACAAAACATTATGCCCTTCCAAAGTTGGGCATAAATTTTAGAAAATTGAAAAAATAACCAAATGAACAGTACATCTTGACATTGAAACTAGGTACACATACCCTGGACATATTTTCTCTTAAAGAGCTCATTGCAAGCTTCAAGTAGGACTTAGAACCATGCCATTTTGATTTTTCTAGGATTAGTTATAATTTTTTAAAGTATAGAGAAATTAAGGTTACAATGAATAGTAACCCGAGAGAAAAGTTTTAAAAGTTCAAATTTCTCCAACCTAATGACTTGAGAAATGCTTCCAAATGCTTCCACTTGATGTAAAATTAGGTAATAAGGTGAGATGTGATACTGTGACAGACTCACAGATTTTGATGAAGCTCCTCTCGGGAAAGCTTCTCCGAGGCAAACATTTCCCTACGCCATGGCAAAGTCATCGTATCAGCAAAGCAAATCTGGATCCTAATTGCAAGATTAGTCTACCTACTCATTAAATCTGGCCTATTTCACCTCCTTAAATGTTTAGAAACCCTATTTCAACCTATCACTCCATCCATTCTCCTCTCTCACTCTCCCTCATTAAACCCTTATCTTCTTCCACTTCTCTTTCATCTTCCACTAAGGGCAGCTCAAATTTACTGCTGATTGTGGTATTTCTAGCTCCAATGCATGGCTAGGTATATGTTCTCTTGAAGATGGGTTAATTGGCATAATTTCCAAGAGCTCCAAAGGGGAGTTGGTTTCATCTACAGTCTAGTTGCTTATTTATGAATTCCTAGATCTAGGGTTTGTAAAATTGTGACTAAACTATGTTGGTTATGATTATAATCAATCCTGGATGATTATCTTATGTATTGGATTAGTTAATGTTGAATGTGAGCTTCTATATATGTGATTACATATATGTTTCTATGCACTTCTTTTGATACTCTTCTTTCTACATGATATTGTTTGAATATAGAGTTAATCTGGATTTGCATTGAACCAAGTGCATTAATTAATCCTAATACCCATATTAAGTGAGCTTCATAGGGCTTTATGATTGGATGGTCATTCATTAAGACCCTAGACTTAAAGGATTCTTTAGGTTTTTCATTTAGAAAACTTAGTGATTTCCACTCCCAAAATCATTTTGAAGTATTATTGCCAAAGATCCATTTTTAAGAGCTTTCATCAACCGTTTTGAACACTTGTTTTCCATCAATTCCATTTCAATATCCCAAAAATCCAAAATATATTTACATAGCACTTCATTTCAATTGATAATTTTAAATGAAAACCTCCAACTTCTCCCTAGTCAATTTACATTTTTATGACATCTAGTTAACTCAGGATCAATAACTAAAGGCTCCAATAAGAGAACGACCCGAGGTTGCACCCTATAGTGCAATCCTTGGATAAATTTTGTATTTAACCCCAAGGCATTAAGTGAACAATTAAATCACCTATCCAACGCATCTGCTTTAATGATTCAAGTTTTTCTACTTTGGGGATTAAAACTAACCATGTACTGTTTACTTCCCTTAGATCTTTCTCTCCTTTCCACAATTTATGAACAAAATCACAAAGATCACCCCCCAACATTGCCTATTCCTTCTAAACGAAAGCAACTGGACAGCTGTCTTCCCCATGAGCTTTAAAAGCACCAATAGAGAATAAGGCTGCTTTAATCTCATCATCTGTTAGTCCTCTATTCATCCACTTTATATCTTCCTCTGGTAAAAAGGAAAAGAGACGGAAGAAGCCTTAATATCAAAAAAAACCAATCACCTGCTCCTGTTTAAATCAAGAACTATAGAATTCCATAGCCATTCTACAAAGCTCTTCTTGATCTTTCACCCAAACCCCATCTATCCTTGTTAACATCTGTTAGATTTAAGGTTTTGATGATAACAAAATAAGTAGTTAAGTTTCTCTGCATTTTTGTCAAAGAATTTATCGATAACCTGTTAGATAAATGGAATGTTCGATCACCTAATTGATCAATGGGTAAACTTATTGAAATATGACTACTATTAAGCAATTATCGATCACTTGATTGATAAACAAGGTGTTTGATAAGCTGTCAGGTAAAAAGACAAGTTTCTCTCTGTGTTGATAAGTATTTATCAATTGCCTTAGGGATAAATGCGATTATCGATCATGTGTCAGATAATTGGTAAGTGTCTTTCAAATGATACCCTGTTTAGAACATATTATGAGTTATCTATCACCTTATCGATGTTCATACTTATCGATAACTTGTTCTAAAACTGAGAAAGTATGCTTGACTAAACTTCTTTGGATGCTCGATCAGCGTTAATCGAATATCTTTAAACTTTTAAGTTTTAATTGGACATTCATTGATAACTTTATCGATAACCACAATTATCGATCACTTCATCGATAATTACACTTATTGCTCACTTTATCGATCAAGGTCACGTTTTTTCATGTATATTGTGTCTCTGAATGAGTTATCCTTTTCCATAATTTTTCTAATACTTTTTCGATAAACCCAATTATCGATAACCTTTCAGATAAATTTGTTTTAAAATAGTTTTCCACAGTTACGTCAAGTGTCGATAAGCTTATGTATAAAGTGAATTATCGATAACTTGTTCCATAAAGTTCAATCACATTTCTTGAAGTTGTTCTTCATGATATTTTTAAGAAAATAT
>NW_021635793.1:0-48907 GCF_004799145.2 Neltuma alba | reverse complement strand
TTCTTATTTTGAGAGTCTTTGCTTCTCTTGGACTGGTTTTGGGAGGTTGCCCCTCTCTTTCTTCGGAATATGCCTTACGATAGGTTTCAAGGTTCATTCGGTCATTCCTCCAGTGGAGGTGGCGAGCTACATTAGCAAAGGTTTTTATACTCTCGTTATAAGTAATGGTATGCTTTATGGTGTCCCAACTTGTTGGGAGAGATCTCATGACAGCTTGAATCTGTTGCTCATCAGATAAGGCACCTCCAGCTTTCTTAAGCTCCCTGATAAAGTTCTACATTGCCCTTAGGTGATGCCTTATGGGAGTGTTAGGACCCAGCTTGAAATTGTCAAGTTTGACAGTGAGTCTCTTAAGCCTTGCAACAAGAGAGGTACCATCAAATTCAATTTTATTGCTGCCCACATGGCAGAGGCGGAAGGGGGGTGTTTTTGAATTGTAGCCAACATATCATTAGTCATGACACTTGGCCATAGTATCCCTTCTTTTCCAGGCCGCATAGCTGTCTTGGTCCCTTTATGATGTATTCGCCTCAGGCTCTGGAAGAAAAGTTGTTACACATCAGTGACTTCTTGTTCTTCGAGGACATATGATATCTTACGACGCCACATGCTGTAATTGTCTCCGTTCATCTTGTCACCTCCTACGAGGTCAGCTATGATAGACTTGATTTCTCTTTGAGACATTGTGCTATCACATAGACAACAATGCATTTTAGTATGGTATACAACATACACGTATTCAAGTAGGTCATAGATCGTCTGGGTAAGAGTCTTGCCATTTCATGATCAGGAGACAACTAGGTTGGCCTCCCATCCCATTATTCGAGCTAGCCTCTTACCTTTCTTTTCTCTAACTTTCCTTGAACATATCCCCAATTTGAGTTTTTCTCATCAAACTCCACTCAAATAAAGCATTTATAAAAAAAACTTTATTAACGAAGCATAAATGTTTACAAAGATTTGAATAATCCAAAGTTAGAGTCTCAAAGAGTAAACATAAAATAAAAAGGGAAAAATAAACACGAACAAAAACTCATTCGTTCATGATGTATTTTATCATGGGTTCTCTCAAACTCTCTTTAACGTCTTTCCAGCATCTACAAACAAAAAATTCCTTCACTAAATATGTGTTCCCTCCTTGCTAGTCCCTCTATATTGGATTACAATGTTTGAGAAAAGAGAGTGCGTCTTGCTCATTGATAATTTGTTTAGCATAATAACTCAATTTTGAAAATAGACATTTTTATGCTTGTATTCATCAGAATGCTTTTCTGCTATTTGTTCTATTAAATTCATGTCCTTGGGTATGCAAACTTCTTCCTCTTGTTGGTCAGGAACACATTTCCTTTTACCACTGCTCCCCTCAGGCACATTAGAGTTCACTCATGATTGAGGCATTTTTCTTTTATTTGTACTTTCTTTAGCATAATTATTTGAAGACTTTGGAGCATCAGAAAGAAGAGAATAACTTGGATATATTTCAAAAGAGTGGTTAGAATTTGATATTGCCATTTCCTAACCAAAAAAAAAATTTAAGTTAAGAAAAATATAAAAATAAACATTTATTGCTATTTTTCGTACCTAAAAAGTCATAAAAAACTAAGCACATAATATCAATTTATAGCTCATGATTTTAGAAATATTTTTAGGCCAAACGGGGTTTAAAATATAAGCCCTCACGCGCTCTCACGCACCGCAACAAGCATTCCCAAAAAATTTAAAAAAAAGGGGGAGGGTTGCCTACTCTCGAGGTCGGCGCGTGTCATACACCACGCCACCTTTCCGGCCCTCTTTGTCACCGAACCCATTCCATTTGATTCCTCACGTCTTAAGGAGTCTATACATGTACTTTTTATGACCAAAGGAACCCTGGGTGGACTCCACGCACCCACAAGGCGCGTCTATAGAAAAAAATTTTAAAAAAGAGTTTTTTTTTTTAATTTTTTTTTTTTTTTGGGTTGGTCAGTCTACCGACCCGACTCCATAGAGGATCTGAGTCAAACAGACCCGAAACACAGCATTTCACTTAAGTGAAAACACTAATCCTGGCCAGCCCAAAATGATGTCGTTTGGGCTGGTCAGGTCATCCCTGACCTCTAGCCGGGTAGCCCCAGATCCAGCTGGAGCTTTGGCAGGTCCATCATGACCCGCCAGCTTCAAACCTCCATATCTTCTACCTCCGAGTTTCATTTACACATTTTAGGTGTCTATGAACTCATAGTTTCGTGCTCTACAACTCTATGGTTCATTTTCTTTAAAAAAACATCATTTTTAAAGACCCAAAAGCTGGTTCGTATGGCCGACATTGGAGCTTTTCAAAAATGGATTTCAATCACGTTTTTGAACCTCACGACATTACAGATAGTATTTTCAGGCTTCAATTATATAGTCAGAGTATATTTTTGAATTTAACTCACAAGTATATGCTCATTCAAAGTTAAAATGACATATAGGCATACTAACTGTAACATCTCATGTTTAAATCAATTAAATTTCCTTGCGGAAGCATTTGGAATCACTTTTAAAGTATACAATTGATGAAAAATCAAGTTTGAAAATTTTCATTTACGGATTACTACTCATTGTCACCTTAAAATGTGACAAACTTCGAAAATTCATAACTAATTGTAGAAAAATTGAAAATGAGTGATTCCAATTTCCACAGAAACATCTTTGGATAAATTTTTGAGGAAAAATAGTTTCTGAACTGATTGCCTTGAAACTCGAGCTCAATTTCCTTTGAAAAAGTTACTGTTCATTTGGTCATTTTCGGATTTTACTGTATTTTTGCCTAACTTTGGAAAGGCATAACTTTCTGCTTGGTTATCAGAATTGGGCAAACTACCCCTCATTTTAAAGAGAGACATAAGATCTCTTTACTTGCCAAATCTTATGACCTAACTCACTCCTTTGATAGGTCAAACTGGAGCTACAAACTCACTGCTCCAAGACTTACGTTTTATCCCTTAACATCTCTTTAATTCTTTTTATTTCTTTGGCATACATAACATGGCCTTACTCTTTCCCGTTCATGCTCATACACTTTCATTCATGCCATAAATATTATAATTAAATACATGGCATCATTGGCATCCATAACATAGTTCACAAAATAGGAGAATTATACATTCATCAACAATCTCATCCATTAACAAGAATAATTCTCTGCTTACTTCTCCTTGCTTCTCATGCCATTATTGCCCATCATTGATTGACCTAAATGGTTGGTTAGGGAGGGGTGAGATTTGGGAGAATCTCAGTAGCAAACACTACCCATAAGCATGCAAGACATAATGCACATGCATGACATGTTATAACATTAACACATGAATGCCATGGAAAGTAAGCTAAAGCATTTCATGCTTCCATAACATATTGCCAAGGCAAAACATAACATAAACTTGCAAACATAACTTTGTAAACATTTCATCATAGCTTAGTCACATCATGGCAACACAATCACATCATGCAAGCATACATATCAAGCACACAGTATATGTAAGTTCACTACCTTGTAACATGGCTTTCCCCTTGCTTTTCCTTTGATTCCCTTGTCTTTCCAACCATATGGATATTTGGTCAACATCATCAAACATCCTCTTGGATGTTCCAAAGGTCCTAAACATAGTCACATTGATCATACAATCCATTATGACCACTAGATTACATAAAGTTCAAGAATAGCTTTCTTGAACCTCAACCCTTTCTCTTAGTCTTAGGGTTTTCTTTCCAACTTTTCTAACATAAATCTTATCATTTCCATCTTTAATATCCATTTATTATCAATTAGGACCACTTTAGATGGCCTTAGATTCAAGAAGATCAAATCTGGAAATTTTGGTTCGCGGGTACTGTTCACGCAGAATTTCAGAATTTTTGCTCAACTTTGAAAATTCATCATTAATTCTAGAAAACTCCAAATTGAGTGGTTCCAAGTCTCACTGAAAGCTACTTAAGTTAAATTTAATGGAAAAATAGTTTCAGGAACCAATTCTACGTCGAACACCACGAAATTATACGGAAATTAAAACTCTTCCAAAAGTTCAATACTGTTTCCAGATTTCAAACCCTAACTTTGAAAAATCACCATAAATCGTACACATATCCAAATGAAGTGTTCTACCTATGGATTTAAAGCTTACAGAGTGTAATTTAAGTATGCAAAATTTTAGAATCAGATACCCACAGTAACTAATCCGAAATAGGCATAAAATCAGGTGCTATAACCACCACATACCTTGTTTTAGAGCTTGATCTGGCTTGGAACCACTTGGCCTTTCTTTCTCCCTCTTCTTTCTCTCTCTAGAAACCATTTTGCAAGAGCTTCCCTATGGATTCCTTATGCTTGGACGAAATGGTAGGGAGGGGAGGGGGTATTTATAGAAAAGCAGACTGAATCTGGACTGTTGATCTTAAAAATACGTGGCTCGATCTGGACCATCCATTTTCTCTTTTGATCTTACGGTGCCAAGTGTCCTATGACATCATGCTTACCTCATCACAATGACTTCATGCTTACATCATCAAGCCACATGTCTTTAATCCAACCGCACATGTGTCTTGCATCCGACCGTACATGTGTCTTCCATATAGCCGTACACGTAATATTTTCTTTTTCTCATCTAACCGTACACTTGTCACTTTTATATTTCTTCATCATTTTGACATTAAAATAGGGAGGAAATAAATGAAAAATTCGTGTAAAAATATTTTCATAGTTATTTCTCGACTTATCAAGCCAAACTTACACCGTAACGGATATTTTTCAGGTCTTGACTTACCCTGTACTACCGGGACATGTTCTGACACTATTTTCTCATCTTAATTAAGTACATATATGGTGCCATCTCAGAGGAGCATAGATGAAAATAATTAGCTCTACTGACAGGCTACTTAACCTTACTGAGTCATGCAGTAGAGATTTCACTATAACGGGTAGACAAGAGACTGTCTAAAATATTCCCGTGCTGTGTTCTGATTTTTATGTTGTCTATACATATCTTCTGGTGACTCAGCATGATGACTCGTCGGTGTCATGATTACGCTTGATGACTCAGCATGATGACTCGTCGGTGTCATGATTGCGCTTGATGACTCAACATCGTCATGATGGCTCTTAGATATTTTCTTTGGTTTTGTCTCCTATTTAGGGGACAAAATTATTTAATATTTGACTGAAGCATTTTATTCAATCTAGAGCTCCAAAAATTCATCCAAAAATATGATAAAATTCTTCATATTTTAGAGAAAATCTGTGAATTTTCTCAGGTCATAACTCAACCTGTAGCCCCACTTAAAAATCATTCTTTAAAATGCCCTTTTTCGGCACAACTGGCTTTTAAGTATTCTTAAAGCCATTTTGCTGGTCTTCTGGGGTTGAGACTAATTTTATAATTTTCTATAGTCTCTTAGATCATACATCCCCATTTTACCATAATTTTCTAAGGTTTCCTTATGACTCAAACAATTAAATCTACCTCTATATTTCAAATTGAGCCATAAACTTATAAATTCCTTTTAAGTTACCTCAGGGGTATTTTCGTCATCTCTCTTCACAAAAGAGCCTTAGAATATTATTTCCCACTTTCTGGGATTTTCTTAGAATTTTCTAAGTACTTTTCATTTTTACCCCTGATGGCCGTAACTTTCTGAATTTACGGTTTTGCCCTTGCTTAGGCTCAACCTCATAAAGCCATCTCTTTGAGGCTTCTAACTTAACCTTTGGTCTGTATCTAGTCTCTTTTCTCTTTCTGAGCCTTTGAGACTTTACTGGAGCCTCTAACCTTGATTACCCTTTAGCCCCTTAAAACCTTCACTTTGCAGTTTAGTCCCTAAAACTGCTTTAACTTCCTTTCTCATCTTTAAGACCTCTACTAAAAAGGGGTCTAGTAGCCTATCTCATTCAGGCTATTTCTGATACTTCTAGGCCTAAAAATCGGGATGTTACACTAACGGTGCAGCGGAAAAACAAAAAATTGAGCCTAAATAATATATGCATACATATATATTGAAAGCCCCAAGATCGTTGTGGCTTTGATGCCAATATTAGAATAAATAGAGAATGGATCGAAAACGTACCGGGTCAGATCTCGAGGTGGGTCGATTAGATCTTTTTAGCTCACACTTAAGCTAGACTATAAAAGTCTAAGCTTTTAAGTGCATAGCAGAGCACCTCTTTGCAAGAAAGAAAAGAGAAAGAGAGAGAGATAGTAGGAAAGCTCAACTACTGGAGTGATCTGAGCTAACGAGGGGAAGCCTTTATTTATAGTTTTTGTTAGGGGTATTTTGGTTAGCCAAAAAATCCACTGAGCCCATCAGATAAAATCTGAGATAGGATATATAAATATATCTTTATCTCATAATATTATGATATTTGAATTCAAATCTAGAATCAATCACAATTAATTTTAAATATAAATACTTAATATATATTTAATCTATACAATATAAATTAATTAATTTATTATAAACTAATCAGATTTATATCGTAACTGATTAGATATGATTCAGGGTGTTTGACCAAGTCAAACATATCACAATATCACTTGGATATTTGACTGGTATATTTTCTTTATACCCGGTCAAATACTCTGGCCCATTAAGGGCGGATCCAAGCCCAAAGTCCAACAACAAGGAATTAGAAGGATGATCGAGGTAGGACCTTAAGAGAACCTGTCTCTTACAACCCTAGCCATAAAGATACCATAAGGTTGATCACTCCCTTGATACTATCGAGTATTCTCACGAGAATACGAGGATGGAAGCAAGGATCACACAAAGAGAAATAAAATTCTCATTTTATTAATTATTCAAAATCATCTCCAGAATATCAATTCAATTACAAAAAAACGTAGCCTATATATAGGCAACCATAGAGCACTCTAGAATTAGCATCTTAAGACATAAATGCCAGGGATAATGCCTTATTAATGATTATTTGACTATGGGAGGCATCATTTATTACATAGAAATAAAAGGAAATAACTTAAACTTCAATAACATGTCTGCTATTTGGAAATAGAAAACTGTAAAATAGGCAACTAATTAAAACAAAAAGAATCCTAATTAATGTCAATAATATCACTCTTGATGCTTCTTGGACCTTCCAAATGGACCTTTATTGCTATTCATGTCCAAAAGCATAAATAGGCCTTTTAGACATCCATTTGGGCTTAAGTGTACTTAAATCACGTTCTGGAACTCCCATGGTCCATAGCACAATGCATTTGCATCCCAATTTAAAAGATTATAGCTCCAATGGACTCCTCCATGCATATATAATTGTGTTGGGCCTTCAACAACATGAAAACTAGCTTTAAATGCTCCTTTTGGGCTCTTAGAATGTGCTCTTATCTTTCTCAAGGTCTAAGTGTTCATACTCCAATAACTTATATGCCATGGTGGTTTTCGGGGTGGCCTTCCATATGTCATGTTAAGCTCCATATGTATCCGTGTCATTCTCCATGTAAGCATTCTAGAGCTATAAATCCCTTGAACATTCTGGAGTGCTATTTGGGCTTCTAATTAAAGGAGTGCTATTTGGGCTTCATGAGCTCCATATTCAACGCCTCCTGGTATGCTATCAATTAGAAAGAAAACCCTAAAATCAAGAGAAAGGGTTAAGGTTCAAGAGAGTAAGCCTTGACCTTTGTGTGATTTCTTGGTCCTAATGAGTTATGTAAACTTTATGGCTATCTTTAGGACCTTGAAACATTCAAGAGGATGTTTGTTGATGTTGACCAAAAGCTCTAATGGTTGAAAAGTCAAGAGAGTCAAAGGAAAGTAAGAGGAAAGCTTGAAGTGCAAGGTAGTGAACTTACCTATTATCATTACTTGATGTTGTATGCTTGTATAGATATGTACATGATATTTGAATGTTGTTGTGACATGTTTTTGCTGATGTAATTATTATTTATGATGAGTATATTATTTCTCCATGGCCATGCATCAAAAGAAAGCTTTAAGCATGCTAATATGTCACTAACTAATAAGAGAATAAGCAAGTTGCATGTAATGCATTAGCATCCATTTAGCATGATTAAGATGGTATTGTTTGCTACTGAGATTCCCCCAAATCTCACCCCTCCCTAACCAACTATGTCAGTCAATCAATGATGGGCAATGATGGCATGAGAAGAAAAGAGAAGAAAGTAGAGAATTATTGATGTTAATGAATGATTAAGGATTAATGTATAATTATCCTATTATGTAAATTATATTTATGGATGCCAATGATGCAATGTAATTGATTAGAACATTTATGGTATGAATGGAAATGAATGAGAACAACTAAGCCCAAGTTATGCATGCCAAAGTATAAAAAGAATTAAAGCAAAAATTGTTAAGGGATAAAATGTAGGTCCTGAAGCAGTCAGCTTCCAGCTCTAGTTTGACCTATCAAATGAATGATTTAAGCCATGAAATTTGGTAGGCATATAATAAACATCCCAATATTTAGAAGAGAGGTAGATCACCTCAATTGGATGTGTACATAAAGGAGATAAAAATTTCCAAAGTTGAGACTAGAAGTCTAGAAGTTCCAGAATTTATCAAATAAACAGTAAAATTTAATGAATAAATTGTATGAACTGGCAAGAGATAAGTCCAGTTTGATATTTTTTTCTTAAAGAGAATTGAAAGAGCTTCAAGTAGAAATTTGGAGCACCTCCATATGATTTTTGTAGAATTAGTTATGATTTTTTCAAAGTTGGACCTGTAATCTGCAATATGCACAGTGAACAGTGTTTCTGTAAAACTAACGTCCTACTCGCGTTTTTATGAGCTTAAGGCCATCAAAAGTGGTCAGAAATGGTTCTAAATGGACTCTAAGGTATTATATAAGTAAGGTGTAACAGAGATGGCTATTGGTTATCCTAGAAATGCATATATTTCTTTCTGGTATTAATGATCAATTTAATGACATGCAAATATTGGTGGTTGTAATTGATTATCCGTTTAGAAGAAGCTAAGGAGAAGTAATCTCAATTCTTAGTGATGAAGACAAATGGACTTCTTACAATCAAATTGGTTGTGTTAATGATGCAATTAAAAATCTATTATAATAAGGAAGGGGGTTAAGCAAGGCTATCTAAAAGTGCGACACGTAGAGCAACGAGAAGAGAGATAAATAGGCAAATTTTTTAATCATTTTTAAATAAACTAGACTTCCTTTTTCCAATTAAATAAATGATAGAATATTAGTTTCTTAACTGCCCATAAAATATCAGTCAAAATCGTGGTGGTTACCTTATACTATTTTTTGGAATCTCGGGGAATATAAAATAAAAAAGAACTAAAAAAATGTGACTTCTAATTTTTCCGTGAATTAACTAAATTATTTTGTGGGGAAGCATTATAAACTAATTTATTTTGTAAATTAATGTTTTCTGTAACTACCTAATGAATTTGGAAATTTAGACTAATTTATTTTGTAACTCATTATGTTTCTTGTGGGGTGAGCTTTTCTAAAATTATGAGATAAATGAGCTCGTTTTAGAATTTTTTTTTCAAAATCATTGAACCCCTTATTCACAATTTAATAAATAATATTTTTCAACAAATAATTTTGAAACAGAAATATTTTGATTATAATAATCTATAACCAAAAGCGTACAAAATAAATTCATAAGAATTTACAATATATAATTTGATGATTACCACTATAATCATAAATATAAATGAAAAATCATCACAATTTGAAAAAGAAATTCAGCACGCCACATGGCAGCTCGCTGTCTCTACATAGAAGCCGACCTTTACATGAGGCTAGAATACAAGAGTATGAGTAAAAAGAAAAACAAGATTGTCAAATTCATTTAGGTGCCCACGTTGTTCCGTGTTCTTGGCGAAATTTCCTGGCATTTTCAATCCGTTGTCTAACTGCCAGTTTTTTTTTTTTCAACAATTTACATGAAACAAAATTTTCGAACTACAAAATTAGTGCGCCTTTGGGTACCAACATCGTTGCACGATGATTTTGGATGTGGCTCTGATGATTCCCTAGGCCTATTCTTGCTATGATAATTTTTTTATGGTGCTCGTTTATTTTACAATGCTCCCACCTTGGTCTCTCAACTTCCGCTATCATATTTCTTTCTTGTATGATTTTCATCTACGACATTAAACATGGAGGACCTGAAAATCGAGAGCTTGGCTGGAGTTGTTGTTATGGCATTAGCAAATCCCATTGTTTTCTCAAGCAACTTTACGGCTACTCCATACTTCCTCCCTTTCCTTTTTCATCTTCTTCTCTTTCACTTTGGAATCTCACGTCCCATTTATGTCATCGTTCGTGAAGCTTTCCGTTGCCAACGACTTCGGCGCAGCAAGGTTCTTCTTTATATTACGTTTGGTTGCTGGTGAGGCCCTAAGTTGCAAAGGTAGATAGTAAAATAAGGTTCAATTTTGTTTTTAATGTCAGTTGTAGGGTTCTATTAACAACCGATGCTAGTTATCGAAAATGAGGAGTTTTCATTGCTGATTTCTATTACTTTTTATTTCTTCATATTAGTTTTTAGGATTTCGATGTTGTACATTCCCCTCAAGTTTGTTTTCATTTTTGTTTATGCTAATCTTTCTCTTCTTCCACTTTGCTTTTCATTTAATATACTACCTGATATTTCCTTTTGTAGTCCACTTAGCTCGGAAGAAGGATTTAGAGAAATTTGGAAAGTCAATTTGGTGACCCTTGCTCACCTCCTTTCTTATTTTGCGGTCGGCTTCTATGCTTATGAACACTACAAGAATGGAACCTTTGATGGTCTTTATATGATCCGTATGTGACTGAGTAGTTATCAATCATATTTATTTAGCCTGTATAAATTATAACTTATTTTTGTCATGTCGAAGGTACTATTCATTTATGGGGGAAATTGTAGTGATAAGCCTTGTCGTTACGGCTCACACAAATAACTAGAATTAAGCTCTACAGTGTATTAGCTCAACCCTAGGTCAAACCACAAGGAGGCTAGCTGTCTTAGGACTTTAGTTAATTAAATGCCAATCACAAATAAACTGTAAAATTGAATTTGATTTTATCTACTTGAATTATTCTAGCTAAATCTATCTAATTTTTATTTGATTTTCAGATTTAGATGAATTATGCATGATAATGGCATAAATGTAAGAATGTAAATGATGAAAGTCTTCCTAAGAGTGTAACTTAACATTCATTGCCTTAATCGAGTTTCCATCTCAATTAGTGCTATGATAGTAATAGACCTAATCTATCACAAAACATAGAGAAAGTAGAATGTTCAGGACTCCAGTATGAGCATTGAACAACACTCATTCAAAACCAATTAATTCAACCATAAAATTCAATTTGAACAAAGAAGAAAGTATGATTCAACCTTGAAAGCTAAATAATTCTATTTATTCACTTAATTGAATCAAAAAATATAGCAAAATAAATAGATAAAAGGTTCTCTCAATGATAAGAGAGAGAGTCCAAGATACTAGGAATAATAGTGAACTGAGATTAAGGAATAATAAAGACCTAAAATCAAGGAGAATAAAATCAAATTCAAATATATAAACAAATCAGATTTGATTATTCTAACAGCTGTAACTTAACTTAGATTAGATCTGGGGTTTCTTACCCCAAAGGCCCAAACAGGGTTCTACACTAACACTCCCCTTCAAGCTAGCAAGTAGATGTCATACATGCCAAGCTTTCCTCTGAAGAACTCAAACTTGCTTTTGTCTAGAGGTTTTGTAAGCATACCTACCACTTGGAGATTTGACCTTATGTAGACCAGGTCAATTATATTTGCTTCAATCTTTTCTTTTATAAAATGCCTATCAATGTCCAGATGCTTGGTCCTATCATGATGGATTGGGTTGTGAACCATTTGTACAACAGATTTGCTGTCACCCCAAAGTTTGAGAGGTAGGTTAGTATCCATTTTCAATTCTCCTAGGACACGGGTTAGCCATATTCCCTCACAACCTCCATTAGCAAGAGCCCTTAGCTCTGCTTCAGCACTGCTTCTTGATACTACTATTTGTTTCTTGCTTCTCTAAGTAACCAAGTTACCCCACATAAAGGTAAAGTATCCTCTAATAGACCGTCAGTTCACTTTGTCTTTTCCATGATCCGCATCTATATAAACCATAATATCTTGAGAGGTTCCCTTAGCAAAGAAAATTCCTCTTCAGGGGTCATCTTTAGATACCTTAGGATGGTATATATGGCTTCCATATGTTGCTCTTGTGGTTGAGATGAAAATTGACTTACCATACCTATAGCATAATTTATGTTTGGTTAGGTATGAGACAAGTAAATTAACTTTCCAACCAATCTTTTATACCTTTTAGCATCTACATGTACCCCATCCTTCTTGTATTCTAGACTGGTAGATGAATCCATAGGAGTTAAGGATGGCTTAGCTCCCAGCATACCTGTTTTCTTGAGCAAGTCAAGAGTGTATTTCTATTGAGACACAGATATTCCTGCCTTTAATTGAGCCACTTCCATTCTCAGAAAGTATCTGAGGCTTACAAGATCCTTTACTTCAAATGTAGTTGCTAAAGCTTTCTTTAATCACTTGATTTCCTCCAAATGATCCCTTATCATCACTATATCATCAACATATACTATTAGAATGGAAACTTTATACCCGAAGTGTTTCACAAAGACAGTGTGATCAGCTTGGAATTGAGTGTAGCCTGAGTTTCTCACGACTTTGGTGAATCGTTCAAACTAAGCTCTAGGTGATTGTTTTAACCCATAGAGGGATTTAAGCAGCTTACATGCCATACTTCTATCTCCAAATTCTGTAATTCCTTCAAGAACCTTCATATGTACTTCTTCTTCAAGATCCCTATTTAGGAATGCATTCTTCACATCTAATTGATGCAGCGACCATTCAAGATTTATTACCAATGATAATAAAATCCTTATTGTATTCAAGTTCGTTATAGGGGCAAAGGTTTCTTGATAATCAATTCCTTGTGTTTGTGAATATTCTTTGGCTACTAGGCGAGCTTTGAATTTATTTACTGTTCCATCAGTATTATATTTAATGGTAAACACCCATTTACACTCTACTGCCTTCTTACCTTGAGGTAATTTTTCAACTATCCATGTCTGATTTTTATTCAATGCATTTAGCTCTTCATTGATCACTTCATGCCACCTAGGATCTTGTACTGCCTCTTCAAATGTTAAAGGAATTTTTTCTTTATGTATCTTAGTGACAAAAATTTTCATACATGAAGAGAGCTTATCATAAAATATAAAATTGCTGATAGGATGAAGAGTACACTGCCTTACCCCTTTCCTTAGAGCAATAGGCCATCCAAGATTATCAAGTTATAGAATTGAGTTTGATTCTTGGTGTTACCTTGAGCTAGAGGGATTCTATTAGTTGGATTTTGGGCTGTCTCGTGCTCCTCATCCTCCTCTTCCTCTGATTCCCCAGATTCCTCAAGTTCATTAGTGCTTTCTGGGGTAGTAGTACTTAGTTCAAGTCTGGGATGATTTTGGGATTGGGTTACAGATCTGGTAGGACTTCTTTCAGGTCTGGTAGGACTTATTTCAAGTCTGTTGGTGCAATATCAAGTGCAGTAGGTTTTGTTTTAGGTGGAATTTGAGTGGTTTTAGGTCTGGAGTTATCTTCATGGATTTTCAAAGGTGCAAAATTAATTTTAAGGATAATTTGTGATGATTCTGGTGGGCTAAGAAACTCCCATTCCCTCTTACTCTCCCCCTAAATAGGTAGATTCAGATAATAGGCTTGGTGCTCATCAAACGTAACATCCATAGTTATGAAAAATTTGTGTAGGAGAGGGGAACAATATTTATAGCCTTTTTGGGAAATAGAATACCCAAGAAAAATACATTGGATGGCTCAAGCATCCAATTTGCTCCCTGCCGAATGGTGAAGATAAGCTACACAACAACAAAAATTTAAGGGCATTTAGGTGGCAAGCAAAAGTTGACCTAAATAAGATCAAGGTTTGACGAAGCAAAAGTTTGAGCAAATGATGAGGTTTGGATCTAACACTTAACAGTATAATATATCATATTTTTAGCTTTAAAATAAGTGGTATTTTATGAAATTTGGAGTATTGTACAAAACATTATGCCCTTCCAAAGTTGGGCATAAATTTTAGAAAATTGAAAAAATAACCAAATGAACAGTACATCTTGACATTGAAACTAGGTACACATACCCTGGACATATTTTTCTCTTAAAGAGCTCATTGCAAGCTTCAAGTAGGACTTAGAACCATGCCATTTTGATTTTTCTAGGATTAGTTATAATTTTTTAAAGTATAGAGAAATTAAGGTTACAATGAATAGTAACCCGAGAGAAAAGTTTTAAAAGTTCAAATTTCTCCAACCTAATGACTTGAGAAATGCTTCCAAATGCTTCCACTTGATGTAAAATTAGGTAATAAGGTGAGATGTGATACTGTGACAGACTCACAGATTTTGATGAAGCTCCTCTCGGGAAAGCTTCTCCGAGGCAAACATTTCCCTACGCCATGGCAAAGTCATCGTATCAGCAAAGCAAATCTGGATCCTAATTGCAAGATTAGTCTACCTACTCATTAAATCTGGCCTATTTCACCTCCTTAAATGTTTAGAAACCCTATTTTCAACCTATCACTCCATCCATTCTCCTCTCTCACTCTCCCTCATTAAACCCTTATCTTCTTCCACTTCTCTTTCATCTTCCACTAAGGGCAGCTCAAATTTACTGCTGATTGTGGTATTTCTAGCTCCAATGCATGGCTAGGTATATGTTCTCTTGAAGATGGGTTAATTGGCATAATTTCCAAGAGCTCCAAAGGGGAGTTGGTTTCATCTACAGTCTAGTTGCTTATTTATGAATTCCTAGATCTAGGGTTTGTAAAATTGTGACTAAACTATGTTGGTTATGATTATAATCAATCCTGGATGATTATCTTATGTATTGGATTAGTTAATGTTGAATGTGAGCTTCTATATATGTGATTACATATATGTTTCTATGCACTTCTTTTGATACTCTTCTTTCTACATGATATTGTTTGAATATAGAGTTAATCTGGATTTGCATTGAACCAAGTGCATTAATTAATCCTAATACCCATATTAAGTGAGCTTCATAGGGCTTTATGATTGGATGGTCATTCATTAAGACCCTAGACTTAAAGGATTCTTTAAGGTTTTTCATTTAGAAAACTTAGTGATTTCCACTCCCAAAATCATTTTGAAGTATTATTGCCAAAGATCCATTTTTAAGAGCTTTCATCAACCGTTTTGAACACTTGTTTTCCATCAATTCCATTTCAATATCCCAAAAATCCAAAAATATATTTACATAGCACTTCATTTCAATTGATAATTTTAAATGAAAACCTCCAACTTCTCCCTAGTCAATTTACATTTTTATGACATCTAGTTAACTCAGGATCAATAACTAAAGGCTCCAATAAGAGAACGACCCGAGGTTGCACCCTATAGTGCAATCCTTGGATAAATTTTGTATTTAACCCCAAGGCATTAAGTGAACAATTAAATCACCTATCCAACGCATCTGCTTTAATGATTCAAGTTTTTCTACTTTGGGGATTAAAACTAACCATGTACTGTTTACTTCCCTTAGATCTTTCTCTCCTTTCCACAATTTATGAACAAAATCACAAAGATCACCCCCCAACATTGCCTATTCCTTCTAAACGAAAGCAACTGGACAGCTGTCTTCCCCATGAGCTTTAAAAGCACCAATAGAGAATAAGGCTGCTTTAATCTCATCATCTGTTAGTCCTCTATTCATCCACTTTATATCTTCCTCTGGTAAAAAGGAAAAGAGACGGAAGAAGCCTTAATATCAAAAAAAACCAATCACCTGCTCCTGTTTAAATCAAGAACTATAGAATTCCATAGCCATTCTACAAAGCTCTTCTTGATCTTTCACCCAAACCCCATCTATCCTTGTTAACATCTGTTAGATTTAAGGTTTTGATGATAACAAAATAAGTAGTTAAGTTTCTCTGCATTTTTGTCAAAGAATTTATCGATAACCTGTTAGATAAATGGAATGTTCGATCACCTAATTGATCAATGGGTAAACTTATTGAAATATGACTACTATTAAGCAATTATCGATCACTTGATTGATAAACAAGGTGTTTGATAAGCTGTCAGGTAAAAAGACAAGTTTCTCTCTGTGTTGATAAGTATTTATCAATTGCCTTAGGGATAAATGCGATTATCGATCATGTGTCAGATAATTGGTAAGTGTCTTTCAAATGATACCCTGTTTAGAACATATTATGAGTTATCTATCACCTTATCGATGTTCATACTTATCGATAACTTGTTCTAAAACTGAGAAAGTATGCTTGACTAAACTTCTTTGGATGCTCGATCAGCGTTAATCGAATATCTTTAAACTTTTAAGTTTTAATTTGGACATTCATTGATAACTTTATCGATAACCACAATTATCGATCACTTCATCGATAATTACACTTATTGCTCACTTTATCGATCAAGGTCACGTTTTTTCATGTATATTGTGTCTCTGAATGAGTTATCCTTTTCCATAATTTTTCTAATACTTTTTCGATAAACCCAATTATCGATAACCTTTCAGATAAATTTGTTTTAAAATAGTTTTCCACAGTTACGTCAAGTGTCGATAAGCTTATGTATAAAGTGAATTATCGATAACTTGTTCCATAAAGTTCAATCACATTTCTTGAAGTTGTTCTTCATGATATTTTTAAGAAAATATGATATTATCTTCAAGCTTTTCTCAGCCTTTATTAATCATCTTATATTCTTATAATAAATAAAGAAGGCATATGATTCAAGTTACAAATTTTTCAATTGATTCCTGAAGTATTTTCATAATAAAAATCACTTTGATTACAATTCACTCTTTATCAATAACTTGCTCCATAAAGTGCATGATCCATAATGACTTTGATAAGTGAGTCTGATTTTCAAATTACCTCATTTCTAATTAATCGATAACTTTATCGATTAAGCTGCCTATCGATGAGATCTTTAATAATTTGACTCTCTGATTCACTGATTATTGATTTATATCTTTCACTATAAGTATTAATCCAAGGATCATCATTTCTTCTATTGTTTATTCATATTCTCTTATAAAGAAAACTTATCTTTCTATCGAGATATTTTCACAGTTATATTATAGGCTTAACCTACCTATGTCAGAAGAGTATTTATTACGAAGAACTGTTGCAACTGCCAATACACGTAAGCGATATCTCGACGGTTACAAGCTCTTGTGTCTAATGAAAAGTTGAAAGTCTCTGACTATAAAAACTGTGAAGAGCATTGAATGAAATAATGAATGAGCTGAGGTACCAATTGTTGAATCAACCTTCTGCATTCAATACTCTGTTTTCCATTATGTGCTCCAGTGATTATCCTATACACTCTTAAAAGAGAGTTTTTAATTCTTTTACTCAATTCAACGAGTGACTAGAGAGTTTGGGACTCCTAAAGGGATTGTAACCTTACGAGAAGTAAGGGGCAGTGATTAAGAGTAAGCTCAATTACTGTACTGTGGCACTAAGAGCCCATTGAATCTTGGGGTTTAGTGAAAAACTTATAAGCATTTTGAGAACTGCACGTAGGTCAAGTTGTTGAGACCAAACCATTATAAATTCCTACGTATTCTTCTTCAACTATTCTTTAGTGAAATCCTTCTAAACTTATTTCCCTTTCCTTTATTCAGTTTAATTCCTAAAAGGTCAGTTTTTTTGCATCACCCAATTCCCCCCTCTTGGATGAAATTGCCACTAACAACATCGCTACCTTATTTTGTAACATCCCAAAATTTGAAACCCTAGTAATGGGAATGTGAGAAATGAGATATGATTGATAAGCATAAGGTATGAGCAAAGCATGGAAACCCAAAATGGACGAAACTGTCTTTATCAGTCCCTAGGGGCAAAACGGTAATTTTAAGAAACATTCTCAAAAATTTCCTAAAAATAGAAAAATATGGAATTAGGGGTTTTTGAGTCACCTATAATGTTTTGGGAGTGATAATGGCCCAAAATAAATTTTGGTGAACATTCCCAGAAAAATAATAATTTTTGGGAAAATAAGGAAAATTAAAGGGCAATTAAAGTGATATAATTATTTTAATTACCTAAGAACTCTAAATATTTAAGGAAAAATATGGATACACTCCCTAGGAATATTTATGAATTCATAAAATTGTTTCCAAGCATTGAAAATGCAGGAAATAATTTATGGGGAATTTACTCCCGAATTCCTATTGGTAAACACCCGATTTCGGAGAAAATGTGAAAAAAATACCTAGAGGTCTTGAAAAAATCCCAAAACTTCCATATCACACTTTTGGAATAAATAGGGATTTATCATGAAAAGAAATAGAATTTTGGAAGCCCATAGCTATTTTTCTCTAATAGGGGGCAAGAAATGGGGTATTATGTGACCAAATAATTTTTAAAATTACCCTAACCAATTCCATTGCTTCCTAATTAGTTTTTACCATTTAGTTAGCATCCAACAAGGCCCAAATTCGTGCTCATCATGATCAGAATAGATGGCTTGTGTGCTGGGCAAATTTTTAACCATTGGATCAACTTTCTTGAAACTTGAGTCAAAGGATGTGTGGCTGAGATTACTCCCTCATTTTGGCCTACTTACACACTTAATTTTGGGGCAGAAATAGCTGTCCAAGGGCAAGTTTTGGGGCAGTAAATGAGGTCTATAAATACCCCCATAATTCAGCCAAAATTCGTGCAAAAATCTAGAAAAATAGGGGAGGTTCTGCACAAATTTTTCTGGACTTCCAAACACCCTTCAAATCACTCCCAATCCAAGGCTAATAATCAAGCTTTAATCCAAGACTCCTTAAGGTATTTTTAGGCTTTAATTTGATGCATTTTAAATGGCCAAATCATGACTTAATTTGAGGGGGAAGTGCTGTTCCATTTCTATTATGCTGGAAGTGCTAGGAAAAAAATAGCAAATTGAGTATGAGCTTGTGTTGTTGATATTTGGTGCGGTTTTGAATGGGTTATGGAAGAAATTACCCTAGGACCTATGAGTATTCAGTTCAGCCAACTCAAGAACTCAAGGGTAGGAATTGTTTCAATAAGTTCTAATGGTTCCAATGGATTTAAAATGTGATTTTGTGTAGGATTATGCCATGGAAGTATGTTTAAATTCATTGGAATCAAATGTGGAAATTTATGGACCTAAGGGGAGGTGTTCGGCCATCTTGAATTCATGAACTTATGATTGGATTTTAATGGTTTTGATGCTTCCATTGAACTCCTTGGGCATTTTTGTGTAGGGTTATGTGGAGGATTTGAATTTGGAAGCATTAAAAATCAAAGTTGGAAATTTTGACATCTTCCCTTGTAAAATTCATTTCTGTTTTGACCAGAACTTAAGGAAGGGATTTGATTTTGTAAAATTTGATTTGATATTTGAATTCTACATGAAAAACTATGTAGGAATGGCTAAGGAGGTTTCTTAGAGTAGTGCACTATGATCAGATCTTAGAGAAGGACCTGCTTCCGAAGAAGAGGCAATGGTTGGTCACAAAGGAGTTGCACACCTATCAGGCTATTTTTTAGGAGCTCTGTAAGCTATGAAGGTAGATTGACATCTCCCAGAACCAGTATGGGTACATTTATATGGAATATTTTTACTACGTATGACTGTTACATAGTGATATTGTCGACTAGAAAGAGGGAGAGATAGATGAGGAGATGTGGGGATAGGCCTTAGTCGACTCTTTGCCAAGGACCCTTGTTTGGCAGGATCAGATCCAGTTGGCTAGTGACCGTTCCAAGCAAGGCGCCTATGGAAGCTTTGATCAGATCCTGGATGAACTGGAGCTTTTTGTTACTTCTTATTTTCCTTTCTCTCCCATGTCTTGGGTGGATGACTGTATATGTGACTTGGATGATCGATGTTTTAGATGCTTATACTTGAAACCTATCTATGTACAAATATGAAGCATAGCTTAGTATAAAATATTTTGATGACTAAGTAATAATCTTATTCCTCTGTTCCTCTTGTAGTAACAAGTTAAGTAAAATGGTGAGAACCCGAAGAGAAACACAACCAAGGGAGGCAGCAAGAGAACCTCTTATTGACCTGATTCAATTAGTTATGGACTGAATAGAGGAACAGGAGAAGGTGATACAAGAAATTCAGGCAGCCCATGTACGCCAAGACCAGGAACGCGATGCTGCCATAGCAGCCACAGTGACAGCAGTGATAGCACAACTACAACAGGCTGGGCCAAGAGTGGCCAAGGCACCATAGCCAGCTCAACCCCAAGAGCCAGCAGCTGAGCAGGTGCGACCTGCAGGGGATCCTGATTCACTAAGACAGTGGATCAAACGATTCAGTGCACAAAATCCCCCGAGTTTCACAGGGACATTGAATGTCCAAGTGGCCGAGGACTGGATCACTCGGCTAGAGAAGATTTTTAATGTGCTTGAATATTCCTCTGAAAAAAAAGCTCAGATGGCTATTTATAAATTGGAGGGCGAAGCTGATCGCTGGTGGAAGAACACCGAGATGATCCTCCAGGAGAATGCAACCCCTATTACCTGGGAAGTGTTCAAGGAACACTTTAATTTGAAACACTTCCCACTGTCAGTAAGAGACGAAAAAGAGGTGAAATTTCTGATGATTCAATAAGGTCCTCAAGAGTCCTTCGATGAGTACCTAGATAGGTACATGAGGCTCTCTCGTTACTCTAACTACCTCTAACTTTGCAATGATGAGTGGTGGAAAACAGAGAAAATGGTAAAGGGACTAAGGCAGGAGCTAAGGGAGAAGGTAGCCCCACGACAACTTGAAAAGTTCAATCAGGCAGTGGAAGCCTGCCAGATTACTGAAAGTAGCCTAAACCACCAGGCGCTAGTCAGGCCCGCTCCTAGACCAGAAGGACCAGCAACAAGGGACGGACCAGAGGTGACTTCTTTCGGAGGAAATAGGAAGAGGTGAAAGCCTATGTTTTCCAAGAAGTCTAAGCAAGGAGGAGGAGTGAGATAAGGAGGAAGCAACATTACGTGCCAAACCAAGGAATAGAGCACCTGTGGTAAAAACCAAGGAGATCGACCATGCTTGATGGGTCAAAATGTGTGCTTCCGATGCAGCAAGCCAGGACACTATATAAGGGAGTGCCCTTTTAATATGGATGGCTCGAGGCCCCAAGCTCAAGGCAGGGTCTTTGCCCTCACAAAGGAAGAGGCTGATAAGTCGCCTGAGATGATACAAGGTATGATCCAAGTTAATAACTACCTTGTGCATGCAATGTTTGACTCGGGTGCTAGCCACTCCTTTGTTTCATATGAATGCGCGAAGCGCATAGGCCTTGCTGTTAACACATTATTATATGATCTATGTGTGGCTACTCCTACAGGCACTAAAGTTTATACATTTGATGTTTGCCTAAATTGTATTGTCCAGTATGCCCACTGTTGCACTACACTTGACCTAATATGCATGCCTTTTCATGAGATTGATGCGATACTTGGTCTGAATTGTCTGTCTACCCATAATATACTCCTTGACTGTAAGAATAGGACTTTGATTTTTCCTCCCCATGAGCTAACCCCTCATACCGAGGTGAAAATAAACTTGATCATGAGAGCCCAAGCCGGGGATTACCTAAAACATGGCTGTCAGGGGTACGTGGTATTCTTCTCTGTACATGCAGAAGTGGAAGAAGGCGTAACGGAGATACCCGTGGTATGCGATTTTCTGGAAGTCTTTCCGACAGAAATTAGCGGGTTACCTCCAGAATGAGAGGTAGAGTTTGCAATTGACCTGATACCTAGAGTAGGGCCGATTTCCAAAGCCCCTTATCGTATGGCTCCAAATGAAATGGCAGAGTTAAAGAAGCAGCTAGAGGAGCTATTAGAAAAGAATTTTATCTGGCCCAGTATGTCACCATGGGGAGCACCCATCTTGTTCGTCCGTAAGAAGGACGGTAGCCTAAGGTTATGCATTGATTACCGGGAGCTCAACAATGTGACGATTAAAAACAAGTACCCACTACCTAAAATTGATGATTTGCTAGACCAATTAGCTAGTGCCACAGTGTTCTCTAAGATTAACTTGAGATCAGGTTACCACCAACTGAGGATTAAAGCAGAGGACATTCCAAAGACCGCTTTTCGAACACGGTATGGGCACTGCGAGTTCTTAGTAATGCCCTTCAGATTAACGAACGCCCCTGCGATTTTCATAGATTATATGAACAGGATCTTTCGGCCATATCTAGATCAATTTGTGGTGGTTTTCATTGATGATATCTTAGTATATTCCAAGTCACCAGTGGAACATGAACAACATTTACGGATTGTTCTAAGTATTTTAAAAGAGAAACGGCTATATGCCAAACTCAGCAAGTGCGAGTTTTGGCTGAATGAGGTAAAGTTCTTGGGTCATGTGATTACCTAAGATGGAGTAGCAGTGGATCCCAATAAGGTGGAAGCAATTCTGAACTGGGAGCAACCAAAAATAGTAACAAAAATACAAAGCTTTCTGGGATTGGCAGGTTATTATAGAAAATTTATTAAAGATTTTTCAAGAATCGCACAGCCCCTAACTAAACTTACACGTAAGAACCAACAATTTGTGTGGGATGATAAATGTGGGGCTAGCTTCCAAGAGCTGAAACGAAGGTTGACCTCGACCCCTGTGCTAATAATTCCCGATCCAACCATACCGTATGTTGTATATATCGATGTTAGCAAGCACGGATTGGGGTGTGTATTAATGCAACAAGGACGAGTAGTCGCCTACGCCTCAAGATAGTTAAAGTCTCATGAAGAGAATTATCCCACTCATGACTTAGAATTAGCTGCAATAGTTTATGCCTTAAAAATATGGAGGCATTATCTATACGGTGCAACCCTTGAACTATATTGTGACCATAAAAGTCTCAAGTACCTGCGAGATCAAAAAGAACTAAACATGAGACAACGACGATGGATGGAGTTGCTCAAGGATTATTATTACCAGATAAAATACTATCCAGGCAAGGCGAATGTGGTAGCTGACACCTTCAGCTGAAAGATAGTACAAGTAGCATTCCTAATGATTCAGGAATGGAAACTCATCGAAGATGTGAGGGATTGGGAATCTTTATTCCATATGAAACTAATGACCTAGAAAGTAGAAGTGATGAGAGCTGAAGCCTAGTTGATAGAACAAATCAAAGAGGCCCAGAAGAGCGATCTGATAGCTGATACACTTCGGACTAAGCTAACAAAAGCTGAGGATGATGCAATCGAGGTGTCTTCAGATGGAATATTGAAGTATAAGGAACAGGTATATGTTCTGCAGTCCATCAGGCAACAGCTATTGGAGGGAGCACATAAGAGCAAATATACGATACATCCGGGAATGACGAAGATGTACCAGGACCTCAGACGTATGTTTTGGTGGCCTGGCATGAAGAAGGACATAACAGAGTATGTATCTAAATGCCTCACTTGCCAAAAGGTCAAAATAAAGCATCAGAGACCGTCAGGGCTTTTACATCCTCTAAATATTCTAGAATGGAAATGGGATAGTATCTCCATGGATTTCATCATAGGGTTACCCCGTACCTCATCTAGATATGACGCGATATGGGTGATTATTGACCGATTAACGAAGTCTGCCCATTTTTTGGCAATGAAGAAAGATTACCAACCAGAGAAACCTGCCAAGTTATATATCAAAGAAATTATGAGATTACATGGAGTACCAGAGTCGATTGTATCTGACCGAGATCCTCGATTTCTCTCTCAATTCTGGAAAGCACTGCAACAAGCAATGGGCACCAGGTTGAGCTTCAATACAGCGTATCACCCACAAACAAACGGTCAGACAGAGCAAACCATACAGACACTAGAAGATATGTTGAGAGCTTGTGTATTGGATTTCAAAGGTAACTGGGATGACTATCTGCTATTAGCACAATTTGCTTACAATAACAGTTATCACTCCAGTATACAGATGGCTCCGTATGAAGCTTTGTATGGTCGCAAGTGCAGATCCCCACTGTGCTGGACAGACTTAGGGGAACGAAAGTTATACGGGCCAGACCTAGTCGAGCAAACAACTGAGAGGATAAGGTTGATTAGGCAGAAACTGCTCACGACCCAAAGTAGACAGAAAAGTTACGCAGACGTTCGGTGAAAGTCTTTGACCTTCGATATAGGAGACCATGTGGTCTTGAAGGTGTCTCCGACAACGGGAGTAGGAAGGTCATTGAAATTGAAGAAATTGTCACTAAAATATATCGAACCTTTCCAGATTCTGTCAAAAGTAGGACCAATGGCATATAAAGTGGCCCTACCATCGAATCTTAGTCAGATACATGATGTCTTCCATGTATCCCAGTTAAAGAAGTACTAGCCAGATCCCTCTCATGTTTTGGAATATGAAGATATTGCACTACGAGATGACCTAACTTGGGAGATCAAACCAGTAAAGATCATTGATTGTCAAGTAAAGCAATTGCGGCAGAAATCCATCCCAATGGTTAAAGTCATCTGGGAGAATCTAGCACAAGAAGAAGCAACCTGGGAGAAGGAAGACGACATGAAAGATAATTATCCCGAACTCTTCGAATAAGGTATATTTTAAATTTTGAGGACGGAATTTATTTTAAGAGGGAGGGAAATGTAACATCCCAAAATTTGAAACCCTATAGAATGTGAGAAATGAAATATGATTGATAAGCATAAGGTATGAGTAAAGCATAGAAACCCAAAATGGATGAAACTGACTTTATCGAGTCCCTAGGGGTAAAACGGTAATTTTGAGAAAAGTTCTCAAAAATTCCCTAAAAATGAAAAAATGTGGAATTAGGGGTTTTTGAGTTACCTATGATGTCTTGGGAGTGAGAATGGCCCAAAATAAATTTTGGTGAAAATTCCCAGAAAAATAATAATTTTTGGGAAAATAGGAAAAATAAAGGGGAATTAAAGTGGTATAACTATTTTAATTACCTAAAAACTCCAAAAATTTAAGGAAAAATATGGATACACTCCAAAAATTTTCTACATTAGTTATGATTTTTCAAAGTTGACCTAATTTTTAGGGGTTACATGAATAGTAATCAAAATCAAAACTTTAAATCTTGGTTTTTACCTACTTTGAGCATCGTGTAATGATTCCGAATGGTTCCAAATGACGTATAATGGGGTTTAAAATGAAGGTGTGACATATTTCTTCTTCTTCTAACCAAAGTACGAATGTGATAGTATGTAATGTTTCTATCACCATCATTTATCCACTCTCCTCTGGACTTTTAAAACCAAAACACCTCTTCTTGTTTCAGGACCTCATCCAATTCCTCTTCAAGTTCACCTTCTAATCAAATGAGAGTCGCAATCGGTTGATTAAAAGAGCTTAATTTCCTTTAAATGCCATCAATCCTTGCCAAAAAAAAAACCTTTTTCTTCTTTTGAAGATGAAGAAACACATTCTGGTTCCATTTTAGTAATTTCTCTTGCAAAACATTTAAACTTCCACTAAAAATTCCCTTATTGCTCTATTTTTCCTTAATAAGATCACCAAAGCCATGATGTAACATTCACATAGCCTCAAAATGAAAATGTCTAACCCCCTATACCTTCTTTCATCCTCTAAACATAGTAATAAAGGATTGTGATCGGAATAGCTTAACCTCACAAGATTCTTAATCATAGTATTAGGAAATAGCACTCTCCAATTAGCACCACATGAGTCTTTATCCAACCACTCAAAGACTCTTTCATAACTAGGTATAAGGAGACCCTCTGAAGTAAAACAGTTCCTATCACATCTAGTAATTTGCTAAATAAGAGTAAGGATATTTCTAGATGCTTAAGAGCCATAATAATAGGAAGAAATGATATCACACAACTCTTAAAGTTAAGTTAGTGTCGGGACAAAAGTATAATTTTCAAAAGTTACGAGCAAGTTTATATAATATTAGAAAATATATTGGAAATTTCCAAAAATTATTGGATAATTATGGAAAATAGGAAAAGCCCCTAGGCAATATATTGGTCTTAAAAACTTAGAATTATGATGGAAAATAATTATTATTGAATTTCCAGTAATTGTGGAAGTTTGACTAATTGAGAAAATTTGGTCAAAAATTAAATATTTAAAATATTTTTGAGTCTCAAAAATTTGAGGAAAAAAAAAAGGATAATGTGCATTGGGAATTATATGGCAGTGTATAATGGTTTTATTTCCAAATTACCCTTAGAAAAATTATAAGGGAATTTAAAGACTAATTAAGCTAATTTGGGGTTTTTATTTGGAAAATTCCAAATAAATACTTTTAAGGACAATTGAATCCCAAGAAAATTGACTAGGTATACCTAGAAATTATAAAGGATTATGAAGCAAAAAGAAGCCCCTTAAATATTCAAAAATTCTAAAAATGTCTTCCCGAGTAAAGAAGTTACTATGGTAATTTAAATAGTTTTCTTCTTTACCATTGATAGAAAATTGTGATGTTAACAAGGGAGGGAATTTGGGGAAGAGAAAAATGATAAGAATGTATTATGGATCTGACAGAAAATAATTACAGTAGCTAGGATACTGTAATTGCAAAATAGAAATTAATTTCACTGCAAAGTGTACTGATAAAGTGAAAAGAACCTTCTTGATTTTTACTTGGCCCGTATTTTGCCACTTGTCAAACTATGAATAAGGAGGATTAAGATGCCACTTTTCAAGCCAAGTATGAAGAGGCTTTTGACTTTGGAAAATCAATTTTAATTGGATTTATTTTAAGAAGGGAAATTAGTCCAAGATTGCTTAGGGAGTTGACACCTAAGCTTTGTAATTAGAATGATCTTGGATGGCAAACAATTATGGCTTCGCTTATAAATAGCCATCTCCCTCCTTCACATTCTCACATTTTTGGCCAACTAGGGGAAACTCTTGCCAATTATTTTCTTGAAGTGCAATCAAGGAGTAACCATCCACTTTGATAACATAAGCTTGGATACAAGGTTAATTTGATGTTCTACCTTGTATTATGCTTTGTATTCTTGAGTTTAGTGGTTGAAAAATATGGATTCCCCTAAGGAGAGGTGCTGGCCAAATTGAATGTAACTACCAAACACACATAAGCAATCCTCTGACGGTTAGGAGCTCTTCAGTCTAACAGATAATTGAAATACTCCAACTATAAAAGGCGTGAAAGGCATTGAATGAAGTATTGAATACACAAGCTATCATTTGTTGAAAATTCACTGCTACATTCAATACTCTGTTTCACGAAACTCCAATGTTTAACATTTATATACTCTATAAGAGAGCTTGATACACCTTTTGTAACATCCAGACTTTTGGGCCTAGAAGCATCAAAAGTAGCCTGAATTGGATAGGCTACAAGACCCTTTTTGAGCAGAAGTCCCAAAGATGAGAAAGAAAGTCAAAGCAGTTTCAGGGACTAAACTGCAAAGTAAAAGTTTTTCAAGGGCTTCAGTATAATCAAGGTCAGAGACTCCAGTAAAGTCTCAAACGCCTAGAGAGAGAAAAGAGACTAGATATAGGCCAAAGGTTAAGTTAGAAGCCTCAAAGAGAGGATTATATGAAGTTAAGTCCAAGCAGGAACTAAACTGTAAATTCAAAAAGTTATGACCAGCAAGGGCAAAAATGAAAGAGTGTACAGAAAATTTCAAGAAAATCCCAAAAAATGGGAAATAATATTCTAAGACTCTTCTATGAAGAGAAAAGATGAAAATACCCCTGAGATAGCTTAAATGGAATTTATGAGGTTATGGCCAGTAAAAAGTACACTGTTTGAGGTAATTATTTAAAATAGCAAGAGACCTCAAAAATGTACGTAAAAATGAGAATTAATTGGTTGAAATGTTATATTAATTTATAAAATTAGTCCCATAACCAAAAGGCCAGCGGAATGGCTTTAATAAATTAAAGAGCAGATTATACCGATAAAAGGGTATTTTAGTAAATGATTTTTATACAAGGCTTAGAGGAAGTGTTATGGCCTGAGAAAATTTATAGATACTCTCTAGAATGAAGGGGAATTTATGGAGTAGACAGAAAAATTTTTTGAACCCTGGAAGGCCATAAAGAAAGTCAGAGAAATGTGGGCCAAGTAAAATAAGAGGAAACTTAAGGGCTAAGTTTAGATCTGACGGTTATGATTTAATCTTCCTTCTCTTCCACCATTTTTGTGACACGTGGCCTCTTCTAGAAGCATGATGTACGGATGATGTAATAAGGTGATGCAATGATGATGCAAAAGTCCACTTGAACTCCAAAATTGCCCTTACTCCTTCTTCTAGCTACCAAGGGCATTTTGGTCCATTCAAGCCAACTTTTTGGCTATAAATAGGCACTCTTCTCCCCCCCAATTCGGCCAAGCTGATGAACACTAGGGGAAACTCTGCTACCCTTGCATCTAGAGAGAGAAAGAGCTATTTCTAGTGAGAGAAAGTCCACCTAAGTTTAAGCTTCAAGATCAAGGTATGTGGTGGCTGTAGCATCTAATTTGATACCTATTTCGAATTAGTTACTGTGCGTATCTGATTCTAAAATTTTACATGCTTAAAGTACACTCTATAAGCTTAAAATTTATGGATAGAACACTTCATTTGGATATGTGTATGATTTATGGTGATTTTTCAAAGTTAGGGTTTGAAATCTGGAAACAGTGTTGAACTTTTGGAAGAGTTTCAAATTCTGTACAATTTTGGTACTGTTTGGCATAGAATTGGTTCCTAAAACTATTTTTATTTTAAACTTAACTTAAGGAGCTTTCAGTGAGACTTGGAAGCACTCAATTTGGATTTTTTTAGATTTAATTATGAATTTTTAAAGTTGAGCAAAAATTCTGGAGTTTTTGCGTGAACAGTACCCGGGAACCAAAATTTCTAGATTTGGTATTCTTGAATCTATGGCCATCTAAAGTGGTCCTAATTGACAAGAAATGGATCTTAAGGATGGAAAATGATAAGATTTATATTAGAAAAGTTAGAAAGAAAACCCTAAGACTAAGAGAAAGGGTTGAGGTTCAAGAAAGCTAGTCTTGAACTTTATATAATCTAAAGGTTCTAATGGATTGTGTGATCATTATGGTTATGTTTAGGACCTTTGAAACATCCAAGAGGATGTTTGGTGATGTTGACCGAATGCCCACATGGTTGGAAAGCCAAGGGAGTCAGAGGAAAAGTAAGAGGAAAGCTTGAGGTGCAAGGTAGTGAACTTACCCTTTATGTGCTTGACATGGATGCTCATGTGTTAGTTTGTATTTGTTGTTTGAATGATGTTGTGACATGATGATTATTGCTAGAAATGCTATTTTTAATATGTTCCCATGGCCATGCATTTTTATACCAAGCATAAAGCATAATGGCATGTCACTAGTTAACTTAAGTTTATGAAAAACTACATACCATACACTGGCATCCATCTTGTGCATGTATGTGGTAATGTTTGCTACTGAGATTCTCCTGAATCTCACCCCTTCATAACCAACCATTTAGCTCAATCAATGATGGGCACTAATGGCATGAGAAGCAAGGAGAAGGAGTGGAGAATTATTGATGCTAATGATTGATACTAATATTCAGTGTATAATTCTCCTATGTTATGACTCATGTTGTGAATGCCATGTATTTAATTATAAAGCTTATGCCATGTATAGGAATGTATGAGCATGAATGGGAAAAAGTAAGCCCATGTTAGGTATGCCAAAGAAATAAAAAGAATTAAAGTAAAGAGATGTTAAGGGATAAAACGTAGGTCATGGAGCAGTTAGTTTCAAGCTTCAGTTTGACCTATCATATAAATGAGTTAAGCTACGAAATTTGGTATACCTATAGTACACATCCCAAGGTTTAAAATGAGTGGTGAATCACCTCATTTTGATGTGTATACAAAGAGATATGAATTTTCAAAGTTAAGGTGGAGAATCTGGAAAGTCCAGATTTTACCAAATGAATAGTAATCTTAATCCAATAAACTGTACGTTTTCAGTGAGGGTGAGTTCATTTGAATATTTTTCCCTTAAAGAGAATTGAAAGAGCTTTCTGTAGAATTTTGAAACACCTCCATACGATTTTTCTAGAATTAGTTATGATTTTTCAAAGCTGTACCTGTAATCTGAAAACTTGACAGTGAACAGTAATTTTCTGAAAATTAACGTCCAAATTGAAATTTTTAAGTGTAAGACCATCCAACATGGTCTGGAATGGTTCTAAATGAATGCTAAGGTACTATATAAGTAAGGTGTGACACCTTTCATTACTTATTTTCTAAGAGTAACTCAAGAGTGTGGACTCTTGAGGGGACCATAACCTTACGGGTAGTAAGGGGGAGTAATTGAGTGATTCAATTACTATACTGAGGCACCAAGAGCCCGCTTAATCTTAGAGATATAGTGGAAATCTCAAAGGTGTTCTGGGAACTAGACGTAGGTCAAGGGTTAAGACGAAACCAGTATAAAACTCCATGTCTCCATTCTTCGGTGAAACCCTCCTAACTTTTCTCCTCTGTTTTATTTGCTTGGTTGTTTTATTACGTTAAATTTTTATATTTCACCCAATTCACCTCCTCTTAGGTGAAACTGCCACTAACATTTGGTATTAGAACAGGTCTCTTCATTTAAGACTTAACCATCTGAAGAGAGATCCTATAACAAGTTTTGGAGATAGTGTGTTACTCGAAGGATACTCAACCTTAAAACCACCAGGCTTCAATAGAGAGAACTATACATTTTGGAAGATGAGGATGAAGATTTTCATCAAAGCAACTAAATATGGTTTATGGGACGTGATCAATCATAGGAACTATGTTTCAAAGAAAACTGTTAACAATCAACAAGTTCCTAAAACTCCCAAAGAGTTTGATGAAGAAGATAAAAGGCTCGCACTGTTGAATAATAAAGCAATCAATATTTTGACCTGTGCCTTAAGCCAAAAAGAATATTTTCAAGTCTCAAGCTTGGAAAGTACAAAGAAAATATGGGAAGCATTAGAGATTGCACCAAAGGGACAACCGGTGTAAAATAGAGCAAAATCAACACTCTCACCACAGAATTCAAATTATTTAGAATGAAGGATAGGGAAAGCATTCAAGATATAGAAGTAAGATTCTCACGTCTCATCAATCACATCACTGCACTTGGCATGAAGTACAGTCAAGAAGACCAAGTGAGGAAAATACTAAGCGGTCTCACGAAGGAATAGAAACCAAAGGTAATAACCATTAAGGAGACAAAAGGAGAATCGATTGGCTCTGTTGCTGTACTATTCAGAAGCTTGGCAGAGTATGAGGGTAAGCAGAAGTATTAGAAGGAGATGAATGAGAAGAATTGTAAGGGCATCACTCTCAAGACTCAGGAGAGTGAAGATGATGACGAAGAGGACCTAGAGGATGATGAAATGGGTCTTATAGTTAGAAGATTCAATATGTTCTATTGGAACAAAGCCGGAAGAAGATTCCAATCAAAATGCAAAGCCTCCACATCTCAAAACAAATCTAAAGATATGATAATCTGCTTTGAGTGCAAGAAGCCAGGGCACATCAAAGCTGAGTGTTCTCAACTGTCCAAGATGAAAGACAAAGACAAAAAAAAAGAAAAAAGAAAAGTTCAGAAAGAAGAAGGCATTTGTAACATCAATTTAGGGAGATAGCTCTTCGGAAGAAGAAGATAGTGATGATGAAGAAATAGCTAAAATTTATCTCATAGAACAAGAAGATGGAGATTTAGAGCCATATAAGGTAATCACTTCTGAACCCTCTTATAATGAATTACAATATGAGTATAATGTGTTACATTTAGAACTGGTAAGAATCGCTAAGGAGTTCGTCTCCAAAAAGAAGGTAAAAATTCTGGAGGAATAGCAAGCGAAGTAGATAGACACCACACTTCTAGTCTGTACAGAATGTGAGCAGAACAAAAAGAAAACTGAGGAGCTCACTAAAACTATGGAGAAATTCACAAAGGGAAATGAAATGCTCAAAGTGATTCTGGGAGCTCAACAATGTACAATGGATAAATCAGGACTAGGACATGATCCTACTCAAGATAAGAAAAAAAAGAAGAAGAAAAGTGGTGGTCAGTCGTGTAACACGTTAAGTTTATACCAAATAACTTGCCTTGCGGAAGGATTTGGAATCACTTTTGAAGACTACAAGTTATGAAAAATCACGTTTGAAATTTTATATGACTCTTAAGTATGAGAAAAGGCTTAAAAATTTGAAACTTTTTCATTTCCCCAGTTCAGGTCACGACTTAGTGCTTCCAGGTCATGACTTGAAGTCACAGAGGCCATTTCTGCCTCCAGGTCGCGACCTCAACTTCTCAGGTTGCGACCTCAAGACACACAATGCTTCTGCACACTATTCACATTTCACTGAAATCTTTGCCAACTTTAAACATTTATAACTAATTGTAGAAAAATCAAAATTGAGTGATTCTAAATTCTATGGAAAGCTCTTTGGATACCTTTTGAGGAAAAATAGTTTCTGGACTGATTGCCTTGAAATTTGAGCCTAATTTTCTTTGAAAAAGTTATTGTTCATTTGGTCATTTTTGGATTTTTTACTTTATTTTTGCCTAACTTTGGAAAGGCATAATTTTCTACTCAGTTATCAAAATTGGGCAAACTATCTCTCATTTTAAAGAGAAAAACCAGATCTCTTTGCTTGCCAAATATCATAACCTAACTCACTTGTTTACTCAAATAGTCATTGGTCAAATTTTAATTCCTTTTAGTTGACTTTCCCCCCTGGAAGGGTAACTTAACTTAATTGACCATTTACCATCATAACATACTTTCGTTAGCTATATTAGCTATTTCTAACCATGCTTGTATACTTCTAACCTTAGTCATACTATTGAAAAATTAAAGCATGCTTAATATTACATTTTTCCAAAATAGAAAGGTTCAAAGCCATATAAAGTCACTATGGCTTACTACCTCTTCAAGTAAGAGCCAACTCCTTTCCTTTGCCCTTGGTTATTAAAGGCCCTAGGGTTTATTTAAATACTGGGGTAAGATTCTTGAGGAATCTTAGTAGCAATTGCATACATTATCAAGGTCACACAATACATTGTAAATCAAGCTACATGCATGCATACTCTAACTTTATGTTCATGCTATGACAAGGACATATCATCGTAAACATTCATGGCACTCAACATAGCATAAGCCAAGGCATAATTTGCATAGAGGCAACATCATATAACATAACATCCTCATCCACCTCATAGCATAACAGGTTAGCAAAACACATAGCCATAATCATACAAAGTAAAGTGACACTCTAATATAATGAATTGCAAAGCTACCTTGAATGCTTTCCTTCCTCTTGGACTTTTTCCTCTTGACTAGATCTTTGTCCCTTTGTTGTGTATAGCCTATTAGGAAACCAATGACAAAACATTAAGTATGATTACAACTTCATAACTTAACATAACCCCTTAAACCCCTTTTTCTTGATTTTTAGGATTTATTTTTCTAGCTTTGATTCTTGAACTTTCTTGGGCTTTTCCTACATAATTTTTCATGTAGAATCCATTTATCATATTAGTTTTATAAAAATCCAATCCCTTCCCATTGAACTTGACTTGGCTGAACCATATATATAATTACAGGGAAAAGGATTTTCAACCAAACTAACATGTAATTACTTAATCCTTAACCTTTAACCATGCTTAATCTTAACCATACATAACCTAAACCCTTCCTTTCCATTTTGAGGAAATTTGGGTAGCACTTCCCCTTACAAAAATGACTTTCCATCATCATTAAAATGGCCTAAAACCATCATATCATCATTATAACTTGAAATAGAAGAGTTGTAGAAGCTTACCTTGCTTCCAAATGACTTTCTCTCATTAGAACTCTTCTCTTTCTCTCTCTACATGAAAATTTGCAAGAGGTTTCCTACTTGAAAGGCTTCACACAAAATAAACATGTGGGAGGGGGTATTTGTAGGCTTCAGATTTCACTAATTCCACATATGCCCTTCTTGCATAAGACTTAATCTTAGCTCTTCAATTTTTACCTCTTTCCATATGTACAAATCTTAGGCTATGTGGGTTAATATATTGACACTTGGATGGTGAGTTACTAGGGCTTATGTCATCTTTTCTTATCCATTAAGATTAATTAGGCTTTAATCAAGGTTAACTCTCTTAATTCCTTGATTAACTTGACTAATTACCCTTCTAGAAACTTTTAACTTTTCAAAGATAGATGGTGAAATCCTAACCATCCAATGAACTATGTTTTCCATGTGTCACGATCCTACGGAAGATGGCTTAACCTTAATTATCTTACTTATCCCTAATTAAATTTTAATCTAACTTGATTTATTATTTTCTTTTTCTTTTTCTTTTTATTTTCTTTTTCCCTTTCCTGGCCAATTTGGGCGTGACATGTGTCTGACGAGAGCCTTTTTGTCCTTCGCCTTGGGGTTCTTAATCAAAAATAAATCCAAGCTATGCAGTATAGTGCAAACTTAGGTCGTTTCACTTTTGGGAGGCTTTATTAATTACCTAAGCTAGACTAAATGCCATGCAATACAATGAAATGGGGTTTTGGGTTTTTAAGATTTAAATGAATGGTGCCTAAACTAAATGCAATGAAAACAAACCTAAGATACTATATTTTTGGTGTTTTAAGATAATAATGATGGAATGGAAATGAATGATAGGAAATCTCTTGAAAATGGTTTTGATGGCAATCATAGTTCACTTAAGATATTGGGAGTTTCACAAATCCATTAGGTTTTCTTAATAACAACCTCAATAACTTATTGAATCCAATGTTTAAATCAATGAACTTCATTAATAAAAACATTATTAAGCTTTCCTAATATATAATTTGAGAATGATCATGCAATTGGCTCAATGTAACCCACAATCAACTCAGTATTAAAACATAACCATGCAAGATAGGAGAGAATCATGAGAGTTACAAAGAAGCATATATGTGACCACATATATTTAAGCACAAAATTCAACATCAACCAATCCAAACTACAAATATAAATCATTAACCAATGATTACAGAATCAACCAAAGTGTCTCACTAAGAATTTACAAATCCTAGACCTAGGAAATCATAAATACATAGGTAGAAACTAAAGATTGAAACTGAAACTCCCCTTTGAAGCTTGGAAGCTTATGCTACTCTACCATCTTCAAAAGTTGGAAAACCCTAGCTCACCATAGCCTTGGAATCAGCTCCAACCAGAGTTAAATTTTCAGCCATAGCAGTCAGGAGATGAAGGAAATGAGGTGGGATGAAGAAAGAGTACAGGAAATGGAAGGGGAAGAAGATAGAGATGGAGAGGCAAGAGGATGGGAGAATAGAGGTGTTGGAGATGATATAATGGAGTGATTGGTCAAAAATAGGGTTTCTAAGGGTTTTAGGAGTCCATTGGGTCGGATCATATGAGTAAAGGGTCCATTTTTGCGTTCTGGATTTGAATCTGACGTTACTGATACAAGAGAGTTTGCCGTGGCGAACTCAAAAGTTGGCCGCGGCGAACTATTCCAGAAGGGAATTTTGGTGAGATTTTGAGAGTTTTTCATGACGAACTCAAAATTTTGCCCCAGTAAACTATTCCAGAATAGTCACTAATGCACATTTTCAGACTTTTTGCCACAGCACAGCATTTTCTTAGAAACTCTCATGTTGTGTAATGCTTTGGTCTTCAATCTTGGCTCTAATTCTCAAGTGTCCTACAATAAAAAGCAACAATTTGAAGCATCAATTGTCTTAGAAATCAATTGAATACAATTAATAACCAATTATGACAATTTTACCCTCAAAAAGACACTAACTCAAAGTAAGGACTTTTAATCTAAATTAAGCATAATTACCATCAAAAGGAGCTAAAATCTATGATAAATACCCTTAAAATGATATTAAATAACATAAAACAATTGGGTTCAATCAGTGTCCTTGGCAATCTGTAGGAAATTTTATCACCCCTGTTGTCATGACAGTCCACTGAGTCTTAATATAGTACTGGTTTATTTTATCTAATAGTCGAAAAATTCTAGTATCTCAAAATTCTTATATCAACTCACCATTAATTATATCTCAGTAAAGAGAACTTCCCTAATTAATTTCATAATTTTTCTCCCTCTATAACTCCTTAAATTGCCGTTTCTGTAAAAACAATCTATCGGTATTAATTTAGCTCTAAATTTAATTAAAGCTAACCTCATCATCATTTAGGATTGAAATTAATTTTATAAATTTCCATAATTCCTAAATGAATTTTCTTTAAATTTTCATAATTTTCTGAGATCTCTAGGTATTTTTAATAATTAATATTGGCTAATTTTCCTTAATTTAGCCAGAATATTAATAATTAAAATAATTTGTAATAAATTATTTTCAACCTATATTTTTTTTCTAGACCTCAAATACCATTCTACGGCATTAATTCTATTTTCCATGATTTACTGGAAATTTTTAGAATTTTCGGACACTAATTACGATAATGCCCTTTATAGACCAATCATTTTAAAAATGACAATTTGGTCTTTTTTCAGTTCTCACTTCAATTGTTGTACTGTTTATCTATCTTTTATCTCACCTGGCCTTGATCAACCCTAAATCTTTCATTAATCATGCTAAAGATATCAAGGTTTGACATATTTCCCTATTTCTAGGTTAGAAATTTTGGGATGTTACAAGTCGTATCTAATATTCTTTAGAAATGTTGTTTATTCTTCTAATCCTTTTGCATTATGTTCATATTGCAACTGTAAGAGTCATACAACCTCTTCTTGTTATCACAAGAAGAAAGGACTTATGGAACATTAAAATAGGTACCTAAAGGTACTTATGTACCTAGGACAAATCATAATAACCAGAAAGGACCCAAGAAGGTATGGGTACCTAAAATTTGATTCTTCTATTGTATGTATGTCTTAAAGCATCCAGAACAAGCAAATGGTATATTGATAGTGGATGCTCCAGACACATGATGGGTGATACTGAGAAGGTTTTATCACTCAAACCAAAAAAAGGAGGCAAAGTGAGCTTTGGTGGAAATCAATCTATGAGAATTGCTGGAATCAGAGAAATATGAAGTGACAAGGGAATGAAAGTTAAAGATCTTTACTACGTTAAAGGCTTATGTCACAACCAACTCAGTGTCAATCAGAGTACTGACAAGAACAACTGGGTGATCTTTGATTTAGAGGAATGCCTAATCATCAAAAAAGATGATTTTGCCACTAAAGAAGGAAGAATTGAATGTAAACCCAAGAGCTCCAAGTGACGGTAACTGCTATACGATTCAAATTGATTCTAAACTCTCTAAAAAATGTTTTGTTAGAAAAAATGAGGAAAGTTAGCTTTGGCATAAACGTCTTGTTCATGTTAATATGAATCAGATTTCAAAATTAATAAAAAAGGGGATTTAGTTATTGGTTTACCCAAAATTCATTTTGAACACGATATTGTTTGTGATGCTTATCAAAAGGGTACACAAATAAAGTCTTCATTTCAATCAAAGAAGACAGTCTCAACTGAAAAGCTACTCCAAATGCTTCACATGGATTTGGTTGGTCCTTTAAGAGTCAAAAGTTTCGGTGGAAACCTATATACTCTTGTGATAGTTGATGATTATTCGAGATTTACTTAGACCCTGTTTCTTTCGTCCAAAGATGAAACATTTAGTGCATTCATTATTTTTGCTAAAAAGGTCCAAAATGAGAAAGGTATTTCTATTGTGTCTATCAGGATTGATCATAGAGGAGAATATGAGAACATTGAATTCGCGGACTATTGTGACGAGTATGGAATTGACCACAACTTCTCAGCACTAAGAACTACTCAACAAAATGGAGTTGTGGAAAGGAAGAACATAGTGCTCATAAAGATGGCTAGAGCGATGCTAAATGAAAAGAGAGTCTCTCAAATATTCTAGGTAGAACCTATGAGCACGGCTTATTACATCTTCAATAGAGCTTACGTCAAAACGCTACTCGGGGAGACTCCTTACGAGCTATACAAGGGAAGGAAACCTAACCTGGCTCATCTAAAGATCTTCAGAAGCAAATGTTACACCCACAACAACAACAAAGAAAATCTCAATAAATTCGATCCTAAATTTGATCAAGGTTTATTTTTAGGATATTCTAATTGTAGTAAAGCATATAGAGTTTTTAATAAAAAGAACCTTTAATATTGAAGAATCAATATATGTTGTGTTTGCTGAAACAGAGTTGATTTCAAAACCTTTAGATGATGACGCTGAGATCATTCAAAGTTTTGAAAAACTAAATTTCAACAAATCTTCAAACAAAGTGTCTTCTAAAGAAACTGTTGAAAATAAAGATGATTCAAATGAACCTCTTTCTCAAGAAAATCTAGAACAACCTAAAGCTTAGGGTGTGTTTGGGTGACACCCCAAACCATGGTTTGGGGACCCAAACCATGGTTTGGGGACCCAAACCATGGTTTGGGGTGTCAATCACCCAAACACCCCCTCTAAAAACCAAAACCATGGTTTTGGGTCAAAACCATGGTTTTGACTCCAAAACCATGGTTTTGGAAAAAGCAAAATTTTTTTGCTTTTGGAGAAAAAAGGGAGAGTGTGAGAGCCTATATGATATATATCTTGTTATTTTTTTGATAAACATATTTTTTGATAAACATATTTAATCTTATATTTTATAAATATATATACACATTAATTATTTATTAATTATATTATTTTATGTATTATTAATTATGTTGGTAAAAAATATATTATTAACAATTTTATTCCTTCAAATTAAAACATATCATAAAATCTATTTTTTCTGTAATTATTATATTAACTTATGTCTTTTTTTTAGTAATTTGTATATATAAAAAGTGCTTCTGATAACAACTATCCAAACACTCTCACTTCTCAGAATCACTTTTTTATAAAATCTATTCTTTACAGAATCTATTCTCCCCAGAATCTATTCTCCAGAATCACTTTTCCAAACCACGGTTTGGTTTCATCCAAACACACCCTTAGAGGCATAATAAGAACCATTCTCTAGAACAAGTCATTGGTGAAGTCAATAAAGGGGTCAAAACCCCGGAGACAAGTGTTCAATGAAATGCGTTCTTTGTATTTATTTCACACATTAAACCAACCAATATTAACAAAGCTCTATCCGATGAATTCTGGATAGTAGCAATATAAGAAGAGCTGAGCCAATTTGAGAGGAATCAAGTTTGGGACTTGGTACCCTGACATAATAACCATCCAGTCATAAGCACCAAATGAGTATTCAAGAATAAGCTCGATGAATCTGTGCAAATCATCAGAAACAAAGCCAGACTAGTGGCTAAGAGCTATAATCAGGAAGAAGGTATTGATTATGAGGAAACATATGCTCCAGTAGCTAGATTGGAAGCCATACGAGTACTCTTAGCCTTTGCCTGCACAAAAGATTTTAAACTATATCAAATGGATGTTAAAAGTGCATTATTGAATGGTTATCTTATGGAAGAAGTTTCCATTGAACAAGCTCCTAGTCCTGAAAATCCAAATCTCCCTGATCACATTTACAAACTGAAAAAGGCTTTATATGGCTTAAAACAAGCACCTAGAGCATGGTATGAACGATTTAGTAATTTCTTGATAAAAAAGGTTTTGAAAGAGGGAAAGTGGATACTACACTTTTTATCAAAAGAAATAGAAAAGAATTTTTAATCGTTCAAATTTATGTGAATGACATTATATTCGGTGCTACCAATGAAGATCTTTGCCAAGAGTTTGCTAAGTTAATGCAGAGTGAATTCAAGATGTCAATGATGGGGGAATTGAATTTCTTTCTGGGATTACAAATCAAGTAGAAGAAAAACAGAATATTCATATCTCAAAGAATTGCTAAAGAAATATTGTTTGGAAAATACAAAGAGTGTAAAGACTCCTATGAGTTCAATCATATCACTAGATGCAGACAAGGAAGGCAAAGATGTGAATCTGACCAAATATAGAGGAATGATTGGGTCACTACTCTACCTCACGGCAAGCAGACCAAACATTCAATTTAGTGTGGGAATGTGTGCCAAATATCAATCAACTCTTAAGGAATCACATGAAGAAGCAATCAAGAGAATCCTCAGATATCTTGTCAGAACACCGAATCTGGGAATCTAGTATCCAAACAAAGGAGCAGAATATCTAATAAGATACTTAAATGCTAATCATGGAGGCTATAAAATAGATAGGAAAAGTACTAGTGGACAATGTCAATTTCTCGGAGGATGCCTTGTCTCGTGGTCGAGCAAAAGGCATAACACTGTGGCTATATCCTCTACAGAATCAAAATATGTTGCCACTGCCAATTGTTGTGCTTAGATTCTATAGTTAAAGCAACAACTACAAGATTTGGGAATCAAGTTGAAGGAAATCCCAATCCTGTGTGACAACACAAGCATAATCAGTCTATCCAAGAATCCAATTCATCATACCCGAACCAAGCATATTGATGTTTGATATCACTTCATTCGGGACCATGTTCAAAACAAAGATGTGAAGGTAGAATTCATTCCCACTGAATATCAAGTAGTAGACATATTTATGAAGCCTCTTGATCAATAGAAATTCAATTACTTCAGAAGAGAATTGGGAATGGTAAATCCCAATGAGTTGGAAGAAATCTCACATTACTTCTTTAGTTTGTGTATTTAGATTTAAAGTTTTGATGATAGAAAACTAACTTAAGCATCGGAGTGGATAGAAATTTGTTTTGCAGGAAGCTCTGTTTGAATGCTTAAAAACAGAGTAGGGTGTGATCAATGAAGACATCGATAACCATGCCTTGAAGACATCATAATTTATCGATCACCTGATCGATAAATCTGAATTATTGATCAGCTCATCGATTAATAGGGCATATAGAACTAACCAGAAATGATGAGAAGCAAAATAATGGATAACCTGATTGATCATCCATTTATTGAATAATTTATCGATCAACAGCAGAATGGGACTCTCGGTCAAATTAGTCAAATGGGTAAGGATTATGGATAAATTGATCGAATAAATGTTAATCAATCACATGATTGATAAACTTGAAGAGGTATGAATTTTACTGTAAATTTATCAATAACTTAGTCGATTATTTCTTGTTCGATAACATGATCGATAATTGCTCTTAGTGTTCTTGATTATTCTTCAGATTTATTGATCACTTAATCGATCATTCCTTGATTGATAACTTGATTAATCATTCTCAACTTTATAACATTTAGAATTTAAAAACCCTGTTAGTTTTTCAAAATCCTAACTCGATAAACCGCTCACCCCTGTTTCATGTAACGGTCAAAAATCCCACTGTTCCATTAAATTACCCATTGTACTTCACTCAAAATCACCTTCTAAGTCCTCTCGATCACTGCCAATGAAACATCCTACATTTAACCCCTTAAAGCATGCATTCGTAAGTGTTACAGTTCAAGCAGATCATGACACAAGCCCGCGGATTTAAAATTTTAACACAATTACTCGGGTTACTATTCACTGTTAAATTTTCAGATTGCAGGTCCAACTTCAAAAATTCATAACTAATTCCATACAAATCGTATTGAGGTGTTCTAAAATACTACAGAAAGATATTTCAATGATCTTTAAGGAAAAAATATCCAATTGGACTTATCCTTGCCCAATTCGTACAGTTAAATCAATAGATTTTACTACTCATTTCAAAGATCTGGAACTTCCAGATTCTATTCTTCAACTTTGAAAATTTGTATCTCCTTGTGTAGACATCCAATTGAGGTGATCTACCTCTTGTTTTAAATCTTGGGATGTATATTATTAGTCTTCCAAATCTCGTGACTTGACTTGTTCATTTGATAGGTCAAACTAGAGCTACAAACTCACTGCTCTAGGACATACGTCTTATCCCTTAACATCTCTATACTTTAATTCTTTTTACTTCGTTCGCATACATAACATGGGATTTCTCTTTCTCATTCATGCTCATACATTTCTATGCATGTCATAAGCATTATAATTAAATACATGGCATCATTGACATCCATAACAATAATTACATAATAAGAGAATTACACAATGAGTAATAATATCATTCATTAACATCAATAATTCTCCACTTTCTTCTCCTTGCTTCCCATGCCATTATTGCCCATTGATGATTGACCTATATGGTTGGTTAGGGAGGGGTGAGATTCGGGGCAATCTCAGTAGCAAACAATACCACATAATCATGCTAGATGGATGCTAATGCACTACACGCAACTTGTTTATTCTCTTGTTAATTAGTGACATATTAGCATGCTCAAAGCTAACTTCTTGATGCATGGCCATGGAGACAAAATCTACTCATCATGAATAGCAATTACAATAGCTAAAACATATCACAATAACATTCAATAACAAGTACACGACAACACACAAGCATACAACATCAAGCAATGACAATAGGTAAGTTCACTACCTTGCATCTCAAGCTTTCCTCTTACTTTTCCTTTGACTCCCTTGACTTTCCAACCATGTGGGTATTGGATGAACATCATCAAACATCCCCTTTGATGTTGCAAAGGTCCTAAATATAGTCACATAGATCATACAATCTATTAGGACCACTAGATTACATAAAGTTCAAGACTAGCTTTCTTGAACCTCAATCCTTTCTCTTGCTTTTAGGGTTTTCTTTCTAGCTTCTCTAACATAAATATCATTATTTTCTATCCTTATGATCCATTTCTTGTCGATTAGGATCACTTTAGATGGCCTTAGATTCAAGAATATCAAATCTGGAAATTTTGGTTCGCGGGTACTGTTCACGCAGAAAACCCAGAATTTTTTCTCAACTTTGAAAATTCATAATTAATTCTAGAAACATCCAAATTGAGTGGTTCCAAGTCTCACTGAAAGATCCTTAAGTTAAATTTATATGAAAAATAGTTTCAGGAACCAATTCTTCACCAAACAGTACCATAATTGGACAGAACTTGAAACTCTTTCAAAAGTTCAACACTGTTTCCAGATTTCAAACCCTAACTTTGAAAAATCACCATAAATCATACACATATCCAAATGAAGTGTTCTACCCATGGATTTAAATCTCAAAGAGTTTACTTTAGGCATACAAAATTTCAAAATCAGATACGCACAGAAACTTATTCAAAATAGGCATCAAATCAGATACTATAAACATCATGTACCTTGATCTTGAAGCTTGACTTAGGTGGACTTTCTCTCACTAGAACTAGCTCTCTCTCTCTAAATGCAAGAGCGGCAGAGTTTCCCCTATGCTTCCTTGCTTGGCCGAAATATGAGGGGAGGGAATGCCTATTTATAGGCAAAAATTTGGCTTGAATGGACTAAAATACCCTTGGTGGCTAATAGAAAGGGTAAGGGCAATCTTGGAACTTCAAGTTAACTTTTACATCATCATTGCATCATTTCTTGCATCATGCTTACCTCAACCTTCTAGAAGATGCCAAGTGTCATGAAAGTGGTGGAGGAGAAGGGAGATTAGATCCTAGCTCAAACTTGTTTCCTAAGTTTTCTCTGAATTTACTTGGCCCACGTTTCTCCAACTTCCTTTATGGCCTTCCGGAGCTCAGAAAATTCTTTTGTCTACTTCATAAATTCCCTTTAATTCTAAAAAAATCTATAAATTTTTTTAAGCCATAACACTTCCTTTAAACCTTGCATAAAAATTCATTTACCAAAATGTCCTTTTATCAGCAAAACCGGCTCTTTAATTTATTAAAGCCACTCCACTGGCCTTTTGGTTGCGGGACTAATTTTATAAATTAGTAAAACCTTTCAACCACTTAACCTCATTTTTGCATACATTTTTTATGCCTCTTGCTATTTTAAATAATTACCTCAAACAATATACTTTTTTACCGGTAATAACCTCATAAATTCCATTGAAGCTGCCTCAGGGGTATTTTCGTCTTTTCTCTTCACAGAAAGAGCCTTAGAATATTATTTCCCATTTTTTGGGATTTTCTTGGAATTCTCTGTGTACTCTTCCATTTTTACCCCTGTTGGTCATAACTTTTTGAATTTTCGGTTTAGTCCCTGCTTGGACTGAACTTCATACAATCCTCCCTTTGAGGTTTCTAACTTAACTTTTGACCTATATCTAGCCTCTTTTCTCTCTTTGGACCTTTGAGACTTTACTGGAGCCTCTAACTTGATTATACCTGAGCCCCTGAAAACTTTTATTTTGCAGTTTAGTCCCTAAAACTGCTTTGACTTCCTTTCTCATCTTTAGGACTTTTGCTCAAAAGGGATCTGGTAGCCTATCCAATTCAGGCTATTTCTAGTACTTTTAGGCCCAAAAGTTTGGATGTTACAGCTAACCTCTTCAAACTCACAATTAACCAAACATCTCCTCAAAATCCTTCACTATACCAAGAAATGGCAAGAGTCAAACAAGCTGGAAGTGACCGGGAAGGGAGTACTAAGAAGCAAACCCAGTCCAAAGAAGTTGCTCCCTGTACTACCAAGAAGAGATACAAACCCAAAGTAAGGCAAGAATCATCAAAGAAAAAGGGGTACTAAAAATCAAAGAAAGCTGAACTGAGAGCTCTGAACAACTCACACCACAGAGGAGGTCCCCACAGTCAAAATCCAAGTTGCCAGTGGTGACTGAAGAATCAGAAACTGACTCCAATGATGAAATCTTAGTTCAGAAAGTTGTGGATATGGCATTAAATATTCCAGTACCCAGACAACCGAGGCACAAGAAATAGAGAACCAGTAAGGGTGTGTCTCAGCAAAATCTTATCCAAGGTATTCCATCTCAATCATCTAAGTTTTTTTATTGGAAATCTAGATAGAGATGTGAATATGATAAAGTTTAAGGTAGGTTTTACGACATGAAAATTTAGCCCTGTGGTCTTTGTGAATCTGGATAGCTTGAAAAATAATGAGAAAGTTAGATTAGATTTGAGTGATCCCTTAGAATACTACTCTAATTGGCTAAGTATTAGTGGCGAGTACTACCCTGAAGTCGTCAAAAGATTTTTCAGCAACATGGAATCTATTGAGGAGTATGATGAGCAAGATAATCTAATAAGGAACCGTTTGACTACAAAACTCTGAGGCAGAACCATTACTCTCACTTCTATAAAAATAAATGAGCTTCTGGGGACACAAGAACATGTCAAAGGAGGTGACATGAATGATATTAAAGCTTACAAAATTCTAATGTAAAATGATAACTACCCTGGAGAGCTGAATTTCCCTCCAAAGCAAATGTGATTATTACCAAATAATCCACTATATTTACTCGAGGAGCATAGTGAACAAGTCTAGAAGCTTCTCTCACCTAAATCAGGATGACTACCTACTACTGGAAAGAATCATTAGTGGAGAAAAGATAAACATTGGGGCTTTGATCTACAGTGAGATGAAGGATTTCGCTTTCAACAAGTCCAAATCTATACCCATTCCCTATCCTCAACTATCCACATGCCTCCTTCAAGTGTACAACATTGCACCACTAGAGCCTAAAGAAGTTAAAGTGAAGGTTTCTATGTTTGGAATCAATCAACTCAACAAGATGAGGATACCGGTGCCATTTAGATCTTCACAAAAACTAGCACCAAAAGAAAAAGGGAAACAGCCAGTTACAAGCACCTCCAGAGCTCAAGATGAGGTTGAGTCCACTACAATCCTTCTCAGACCTTTAGACCTTCATTTTATGGTAACACCATTCGAGACATGTTCTAAGCTGAATTACAAGAATTTGAAAGAAGAGTGTATGCCACTACTAAGGATTATGGGGCAATCTCAGATAGAAGTTTGAGGGGTTATACACTGTGCTAGATCTTTACAGACAAGCCATGGCAGTCCTGGAAAAGGAAGTCTCCCAAAGATTTAATCATGTGGAGACAGAGCTTAAAGAGCTCAAAGGAATGGTTGCCTCACTTTGCACCAATTTCTCGACCCTTAGCGCATCATTCAGCTTTGAGGACCTTCTTTCTCATCCATTCTCTCCTCCTCACACTGATCCTGAGCCCCCATCCTCTCATATCCCTCTACCCACCACTTTAGTTCCACACACATCTCCTATTCCTCCTTCTACCACGCTAGCCCTTATTCTAGTTCCTCAGCCTACCCCTTCTATTACTTTACCACCTATTTCTCAGGCCCTTTCTCCTATTTCCCAACTACCTCCTCTCCCTATTCCCTTTACCCTACCTATTTTTACTTTTCCTTCCATTTCCACTGATGTTAACAAAAAAGGGGAGAAGAAAAGTTTTGGCCAGATGTTTAGATTTACTGTTTTTTTAGATGCTTATGTATTCTGACATTCTGATAATTTTGTGGATTTATTGAACCTTATTGTGTTACTTATCAGTTTAACAGATTATTTTACTTGTCACTTTATCAGCTTCTGATTTATGAATTTCTGTCTAATTTTTACTATCAAGCTTTGTTCAATTGAATTCTTATCTGATGACTTATGCTGTTTATTGTCAATTTTACACTTATGTTTTGTCATCATTAAAAAGGGAGAGAATGTTAGATCTAAAGTTTTGATGATAACAACTTAAGGTGTTTTCTATTTCACTATGGATTTATTAAGTTGATCGATCAATGGTTAATCGATTAGCGATCAGATAATTGGTATCTCTACTTTAGTTACTTAGCATTGAACTTGATCGATAATTTGTTAGATAACTCAAACTTTATGTATTGATCGATCAATTAATCGATCATTGATAACACTGATTAATGTAAAAGGTTACAGCAAATTATCAATCAATTGATAGATAATCTGGTGTTCGATCAACTGACAGAAAAAGCCACACAACCTTGGTAAGTATAACACAGCTTTTATCGATCACCTAATCGATCAAGTCATAATCGATAATGACTCAGATAATCTGGTAAGCTTCCTTGACTCAGGTACTGTGTTAGATAGTTTATGTATTATCTATCATATTATTGATCAATTCTTTATTGATAACTTGTTCGAACATTATATGCCAATTCACTTCTAGTTAATCGATAATGTGTTCTGTCAAAGTGTTCTATCGAGATCATTAATCGATCAATTCATCAATCAATCTTTTATTGATCAAATGATGATCACCAACATTTTTATTGCACATATCTCATCAAGTGTTTTGAACTATTTTTAGATAACTTGTTTGATCAAAACTTTACTCTGATATTTTTTGAAAAATACGATTATCGATCACTTATTTGATTAATCATTAATCAATCATCACTTATTCTGTACTCTTCAATGTGGAGGCCTCCTTTGAAATAATTTTTTCAATTACTTGTTTCATTAACCATTTATCGAAGAAGTGTTCGATCATCATATTTAGAAAATGTATTTCACTCATACTTAGCTTTATGGATAATATGATCGATCAAACATTTTTTAATCATTTGTTCAATCATTGTACCAATTCACTTCACGAACTATTCATAATGATCTTTAAGACCTATTATCTTTTTATCTTTAAGCTTTTCTTAGTCTTTCTTTAACACATAACTCTCTATTGAAAAGACACGAAGGCAAACGAAACTTGGAAAAAGATTAACCTTGCACAATCCATTTGGAGCTTACTGTGTTCATGTTTTATCATTTATTGATCATGTGTTCGATCATCATATGATCCATAATCTATTCGACAGATGTATATATCTGCTATAGTCTTTCTTCTTATACTTAATCGATAACTCGATCGATCAAAGACTTTTTGATTAAGACATCAATCAAGTAAGTTCAGTTTACTTTCTAAGTATCTGGTGATTGATTTTGTGCTTTTCAAACTGATTGTATCAATGTCAAAGATCATCACTTATTTTGTTATCCTTACTAATTTCCTTGAAGAAGAAGACCTACCTGTATCAAAAGATTTATGCAGATTACAAAGCGCAACGGTTATTTTGTAGCCTTTAACCTACTGTGTCCGAAGCATTAATGGCGAACTACTGTTGTAACTTCTGAACACACGCAAGCGATCTTTCAATGGGTAGAAGCTCTTCAATCTAATGGATAATTGAAATACTCCAACTATAAAAGGCGCGAAGGGCATTGAATGAAGTATCGAATAAGCGAGCTACCATCTGCTAAAAATTTACTGTTACATTCAATACTCTGTTTCATAAAACTTCAGTGTTTAACATTCATATACTCTATAAGAGAGCTTGATACACCTTTCGTTGCTCATTTTCTAAGAGTCACTCAAGAATGTGGACTCTTGAGGGGGCCGTAACCTTACGGGTAGTAAGGAGGAGTGATTGAGTGATTCAATTACTATATTGAGGTACCAAGAGCCCACTTAATCTTGGAGATATAGTGGAAATCTCAGAGGTGTTCGAGGAACTGGATATAGGTCAAGAGGTTAAGACTAAACCAGTATAAAACTCTGTGTCTCTATTCTCTGGTGAAACCCTCCTAACTCTTCTCCTCTATTTTATTTGCTTGGTTGTTTTATTATGTTAAATTTTTACACTTCACCCAATTCACCCCCCTTTTGGGTGAAACCACCACTAACACATAAATCCTCAAATAATTATTCAATATTTTTTCCAAAATTATTGAGGCCCCCACATATTTAAAATAATTGTTTCTAACTACGTTCTCATTGTTTTTGTCAAAAAACCTCTATTTAAAATTTTTGTAATAAATTCTTGTCATGCTATTTCCACTTTCAGAGCCTTAAATAGGGTTCCATAACCTCTAATTTATTTTTTTTATTTTTTGGGAATTTTCTGTAATTTTCACATTTTGTCTTTCCTGGACCGATAATTTCAAAAATATCAGTCTAGACCCTATCTGGATTTTATGTATGTCATGTGGCTTCATCAACCAGTCTACTTTTCCTATTGGCTCTTGACTTATTTTTTTATTCCCATTATCAAGGTTAAATTTTATAGGATATGACCCACCCCCTTATATGGGAGCAACTTAAGAAGGCT
>NW_021635792.1:0-33644 GCF_004799145.2 Neltuma alba | reverse complement strand
GTCGAATCAATGTTCGAAGTTATCAAAAATGGCCCAAATGTTTCAGAAAAATTCCAGAAAAATGGGAATAGGATCCCAGAGTCAATATAAGGCTAGAAATGACGGAAATGCCCTAAAGTCATTTCAGGTTTTTAAGCAATTTGAGATAGTAACTCAAATTGAATTATTTAAGTACGAGATGGCCTCAAATAATCAGGAAAAACTGGGGAACAGTAGTTGAGGATTTACACAGATATTTAAAATTAATTCCAGCCCCAAAAACTGACAAGGTTAGCTTTAATTGAATTTAAAGCCTATTTATACCCTATCGGGGAAAGTCAAATTTCCTGTCTATGGTTTGACTTTGGACCCGAGAAAAATTAGAGGAATATCTTGTGATGAAAGGGAAAGAATGAAACCCAGAGATAGATCAACAGAGTTACGAGCCGATAGAAAAGAATTCGGAAAAATCGACTCCGATTGAATATTAATTATTAATATTTTGGGGAAATGAGAAAGAAGTATGATTCCTCTATGAATGAATGTTATTAGAAGAGTATGGGAATGTATTTTGAAGATGAAAAATGTGCTAAACCATGTCCCAGTATCGGGTAAGTCAGGACCCGAGAAAGTACCTATTATGATGTAAACCGGTAAGATAGGTGGAGGAATATTTTTGGATGAATTTATGCACGAATTTTGTATGATTTTCCTCCCTATCATATTGCCATAGGGGCATGAGGATATGTGTGGAATTATGCAAAAAGATGAAGGCATATTTGGATTAAGAAAGTTAATTATGGTTAAATTAATTAACCTTGGGTTAAGTTAACCTTGATGACATAAGCAAGATGACCAAGCATGACACAATCCTAGACAAGTGTCACAATTCTTGCTAAGGAAGACAAGATCAGGGCTAAGATTGATTTGAAAATCAATGGCCAAGATTAAGCCATGCAATCTTGAGATAAATGGCTAAGATTTCTCCTAACTCCCTATATATATCCCTTCCCCCACAAGCTTGATATTTTGGCCAAATGGAGAGCCAAGGGGGAGAGACTGAACAGCACATGGAGGAGGAGGAGAAGATAAAATTCAAGTGATTTCATGGTCATCCAAGCTTCAAATCAAGGTATGTTCATGGATTTTGATCTAGTTTCTACCTCCCTTGGTATTTTTGAGCTTAGATGTTGGATTGGTTGGGGTTTTCATGGTTGAAACCTAGGGGGGAGGTGCTGCACGAAATTGTTCAGAATGGGAGAAGATGAAATTAAAGTCATAAACATGTTTAAAGGCTTGAAAACAACAAGAATCAATTGGTTTGATATTGGTTCTTCAAGAAATCCAACTTCCCCTTTCATTTGTGTATGATTCTGCCATGGCTGGTTCTTTATGTTGGGTCTGGAATTTGATGATTTTGATGCTTCCAATGAGTTTAAATGATGATTTTGTGTAGGGATATATGTAGAAAACATGTTTGGAAGCATTAGAATTGAAAATGAAAATTTTAGACCTAAGGCACCTATGTTTCGGCCAAACCAGAACAAGGGGGAAGGAGTTGGATTTTGATTGTTTTTAAACTTGGATATGGATTCTACATGCAAATTTATGTGGAATAGCATGTGAAATTAATTTTAGAATGATTGGAAATAAATCTCAAAAGTTAGAAACAAAGTGTGATCAAGTAAGAGCCAAGTGTGGAATAGGTTGATAACTCGGTCCTAATTGATGTTTTGCGTAATGTGTTGATGTGTTTAGGACCTTGGAACATCCAAGGGAATGTCTTGTTTATGTCAACCGAAGGCTCAAATACTTGGAAGGTTATGGGAAGCAAACGGAAAGCAAGAGGAAGATATGTTACAAGGTAGTGAACTTACCTATACTGTGTGCTTGATATGTATGCTTGCAAGATGTGATTGTGTTGTCATGATGTGACTAAGCTATGATGAAATGTTTGCAAAGTTATGTTTGCAAATTTATGTTATGTTTTGCCTTGGCAATATGTTATGAAAGCATGAAATGCTTTAACTTACTTTCCATGGCATTCCTATGATGATGTTATGATAACATGTCATGCATTTACATTATGTCTTCCATGGTTATGGGTAGTGTTTGCTATTGAGATTCTCCCGAATCTCACCCTCCCCTAACAACCCCTAATAGGTATAAAGGGCATGGAGGAAAAGTGAAGGATGAGGAATGCAGGATTGATGGAAGAAGTCAAGAACATGTTATGTCTTATAACATGTTATGTAACATAGTTTATCAATTTATGTTTGATATGCCATGTATGTGGAATGATGATATTAAATGTCATGATATGTAAAATGGTATGAGATTATGTATGGAGATATTATGTGGATTTATAGCATGACAAGAGGTGGAGAAATAAATTGTTTATAAAGATTGAATTAAGTTGAAGGGATAGAATGTCCCTAAATGAGTCATGAATTGGTGCCAATGATGAGGCAAAACAAATGAATGAATTAGCCATGAAATTTAGTGTCTATATAGGACACATCCTAAGCTTTAAAATATGTGATAAATCACGAAAAATGGATGTGTATGCTAAGAGATATGGCTGTTCAAAGTCAAGACAGGATTTATGGAAAGTACTGTTTCGACCACTTGAGTAGTAATATTTAACAAATAAATTGTACTAATTGGCAAGGTTTGAGCCCTGAAAGTTATTTTTTCCCTTATAGAAGATTGAAAGAGCTTTAAGTGAAAACTGGAATCGCTCCGTTCTGATTTTTATAGAATTAGTTATGATTTTTCAAAGTTGGACCTAAAATCTGTAGTTTAAACAGTGAAAAGTAACCCGAGTAATTATGTTGAAAATTTTAATCCACGGGCTTGTACTTTGACCTGCATGAACCATAACGCTTACAAATGCGTACTCTGAGGGGTTAAAGGTAGGATGTTTCAATAAAGCCATGCGTTATCCTTTTGACAATTCTACATTTATGGGTTCAAATGCCATTGATTTAGCTGTTGAGCAAGCTAGGGATGAGCATGAGCTACATATGCATGATGGTTATAACATGAGTTCACCTAAATTGATTGATTCTTCTGCTATATCAATACATGAATCTTATGAGCTTGACTCATCTTGAGTGCATATAATGAATATTATAATTCCCTCTCTTCTATCTATTCATTTTCTAGTTCTTATGGGGATGAGGCACCCTGCATTAATTCCTTATCTTGAGCCTAAGAATAACTGCTTGTCATTATTTCTAGTTCTTTAACTAACTATGAAGAGGCTAGTTTAATGGGAGTCCTTAGAAGAAATAAGGAGGCTTTGGGTTGGCAAATAGCTGACATTAAGGGAATAGACTCTACTGTGTGTACCCATAGGATTTTATTAACTGAAGATTCCAAGCCAATTAAATAAAGCCAGAGGAAGTTGAATCCTCTAATTTCTAATGTGGTAAGAAAAGAAGTAGATAAACTTCTGAGAGCTAGAATCATATACGCTATTTCTGATAGTGAATGGGTCTCACTGGTACAAGTCGTGCTGAGGAAGAGTGGGATCACAGTAGTTAAAAATGAGAACAATGAACTTATCCCAACTAGGGTGCAAAAATCATGGAGAGTTTATATTGATTATAGGAAGCTGAATGATACCACTAGGAAAGACCAATTTCTCTTACCCTTTATTGATCAAATGCTTGAACGGTTAGCAGGGAAGAGTCACTACTATTTTCTAGATGGATACTCTGGATATTTCCAAATTCCTATAGACCCTAGAGACTAAGACAAGACCACCTTCACTTGTCTCTTGGAACCTATATTTACAAAAGAATGCCTTTTGGTCTTTGCAATGCTCCTAGCACATTCCAACATTGTGTGCTATCCATTTTTGCTAAATTTATTGAAAATACATGTATGTATTCATGGATGATTTTACTGTACATGGGAATTCTTTTGAAGATTGCTTGAAAAGTCCTGACCAAATCTTAGCACGATGCATTGAGAAGAAGCTAGTTTTGAACTATGAAAAATGCCATTTCATGGTTAACCAAGGCATCGTGCTAGGACATTTAATCTTTGAAAAAGGAATTGAGGTAGATAAAGCCAAGGTAGAGGTGATATCTTCTTTGGCCTACCCTACTAACTTGAAAGAATTAAGGTCCTTTTTGGGACATGTGGGGTTCTATAGAAGGTTTATCAAGGATTTTAGTAAAATCATGTTACCTCTTTCCAAACTGCTGCAAAAAGATGTTGATTTTCAATTTGACTATGCATGTGAGCTTGCTTTTGATGAATTGAGGAATAGGTTAGTTACTCCTTCTATTTTGACCTCTCCCAATTGGGATTTGCCTTTTAAAATTTATTGTGATGCTTCGAACTTGAGTATGGGGGCAATGTTGGGTCAAAGGGAGAATTCTATTTCGAAAGTGATTGCTTATGCCTCTAAAACTCTAGATGCAGCTCAAAAAAACTATACCACTACTGAGAAGGAATTGTTTGCAATTGTTTTTACACTTGATAAGTTTAGACCATACTTAATAAATTCCAAAGTGGTTGTGTTTACAGATCACGCAACAGTAAAGTATCTCTTCCATAAACCTCAATTGAAGTCGAGACTCTTAAAGTGGATGTTATTGCTTTAGGAATTTGACGTGGAAGCGAAAGATAGAGCTGGAAATGTCAACTACGTGGTAGACCACCTGAGCAAGCTACTTTTAGAAACCAAGGGAGTACTCGATTATGATATTAGCAGTTAGTCTAACTTATATATAGCCCAAAACTATTTACACTATGTATATCATAAGTCTAATACTAGCCGTGACCAGCTCACAGAAAAGCAGCTCATACAAAGGTCTCTATAGCCTCGACCATCTCCAAGAAAGTACATCTGGGTAGGCGATCACATATCTCATTGACTCTTTCATCCCATTTCCATGTCCTGGGGATTACGTGATACAGGGCTAGGATCTAGTCATCATCTCCCAAGGTACGATGCTCCCTAGTCACCCAATAATAGAGGCTCTTAATGTCCTCTAAGAACCTCAAGTATACATCAGCTTCCTGGTACTCGTATGACTTAATGAAATAGCTTCTAAACTGGAACTCCCGAACTAGTTGAGCAAGGCACTAGAATTCTTTCTTAATTTTAGGTATAAGGATCTGACTTGGACTTGCTCCATCATTACTAGGTATCCTAATGATTGCTAGTACATCATTAGAGATAATCGTGGCTATGTCTCTCTCTGGAGCCTTCCCCTTGAAACTGAAGTAATCTACATGGATGGTTAGGAATTTAGTGCTAAGCTCTCCGTACCTCTTAATATCCTCGTACCACCATGTCTCGTCGTACCACCATGGATATGGCTCACCGGGCATGACCTTAATAATGGTCTCTCCTGATTTTCCACTTCTACTATCACAGACAGCCATCACCTAAGCTTTCTGTAATCCTAATGACTAAATAAACTTATTAATGAACAATGTAAAATGTTTTCCTTAAAATTCAGAGCATAAAAATTTTAAATTTAAAAAATTTGTTCTGAGTGCTAGAACCATTTGCTCTGATACCAAAAAAATGTAACACCTTATGTTTATACCAAATAACTTATCTTGTCGAAGCACTTGGAATCACTTTTGAAGACTACAAGTTATGAAAAATCACGTTTGTAACTTCATATGACCCTTAAGTATGAGGAAAGGCTTAAAAATTTGAAACTTTTTCATTTTCCCAGTTCAGGTCACGACTTAGTTCTTCCAGGTCGTGACTTGAAGTCACAAAGGCTATTTTTAGCTATTTTTACCTCTAGGTCGTGACCTCAACTTCTCAGGTTGCGACCTCAAGTCACAGAATGCTTCTGCGCACTATTCACATTTCACTGAAATCTTTGCCAACTTTAAAAATTCATAACTAATTGTAGAAAAACTGAAATTGAGTGATTCTAAGTTCTATGGAAATCTCTTTGGATAAACTTTTAAGGAAAAATAGTTTCTGGACTGATTGCCTTGAAATTCAAGCCCAATTTTCTTTAAAAAATTTACTGTTCATTTGGTCATTTTCGGATTTTTACTTTATTTTTGCCTAACTTTGGATAGGCATAACTTTCTGGTCGGTTATCAGAATCAGGGAAACTACCTCTCATTTTAAAGAGAAAAATAAGATCTCTTTGTTCACCAAATTTCAAAACCTAACTCACTCATTTACTCAAATGGTCATTGGTCAAACTTTAATCCCTTTTAGTTGACTTTTTACCCATTTTGGAAGGGTAACTTAACTTAATTGACCACATAACATCATAGCATACTCTCCTTAGCTATATTAGCTATTTCTAATCATGCTTAGACTATTCTACTCATGCTTGTATACCTCTAGCCTTAATCATACTATTGGAAACTTAAAGCATGCTTTATATTACATTCCTCCAAAATAGAAAGGTTCAAAGCCATATAAAGTTACTATGGCTTACTATCTCTTTAAGTAAGAGCCAACTCCTTTCCTTTGCCCTTGGCTGTTGAAGGCCCTAAGGTTTGCTTAAATATTGGGGTAAGATTCTTGGGGAATCTTAGTAGCAATTGCATACATTATCAGGGTCACACAATACATTATAAATCAAGCTACATGCATGCATACTTTAACTTTATGTTCATGCTATGGCGAGGACATATCATCATAAACATTCATGGCACTCAACATAGCATAAGCCAATGCATAATTTGCATGGAGGCAACATCATATAACATAACATCCTCATCCACCTCATAGCATAATGGGTTAGCAAAACACATAGCCATAATCATACAAAGTAAGGTGACACTCTAATATAATGAATTGCAGAGCTACCTTAAATGCTTTCCTTCCATTTGAACTCTTTCCTCTTGATTATATCTTTGCCCCTTTGTTGTGTATAGCCTATTAGGCAACCAATGACACAACATTAAATATCATTGCAACTTCACAACTTAACATAACCCCTTAAACCCCTTTTTCTTGATTTTTAGGGTTTATTTTTCTAGTTTTGATTCTTGAACTTTCTTGGGCTTTTTCTACATAACTTTTTATGTAGAATCCATTTATCATATTAATCTTATGAAAATCCAATCCCTTCCCATTGAACTTGACTTGGCCGAACCATTTATATAATTATAGGGAAAAGGATATTCAGCAAAACTAACATGTAATCACCTAATCCTTAACCTTTAAAAATTCTTAATCTTAATCATACTTCATCTAAACTATTCCTTATCATTTTGATAAAACTTAGGCAGTACTTTTCCTTAGGAAAATGACTTCCCATCATCATTAAAATAGCCTAAAACTAACATACCATCATTATAACTTGAAACAAAAGAGTTGTAGAAGCTTACCTTGCTTCCAAATGACTTTCTCTCACCAAAACTCTTCTCTTTCTCTCTCTACATGAAAATTTGCAAGAGGTTTCCTACTTGAAAGGTCTTGCATGAAATGAACATATGGGGGTATTTATAGGCTTCATATTTCACTAATTTCACATATGCCCTTCTTGCATAAGACTTAATCTTAGCCTTCCAATTTTTACCTCTTTCCACATGTACAAATCTTAGGCTATGTAGCTTAGTATGTTGACACTTGGATGATGAGTCATTAGGGCTTATGTCATCTCTTCTTATCCATTAAGATTAATTAGACTTTAATCAAGGTTAACTCTCTTAATTCCTTGATTAACTTAGCTAATTACTCTTGTAGAAACTTTTGACTTTTCAAAGTTAGATGGTTAAATCCTAGCCATCCAATGAACTATGTTTGCCATGTGTCAAGATCTTATGGAAGATGGCTTAACCTTAATCATCTTACTTATCCCTAATTGGATTTTAATCTAACTTGATTTATTATTTTCTTTTTCTTTTCTTTTTCCCTTTCTTGGCCAATTTTGGTGTGACATGTGTCCTTGGCAATCTGTAGGAAATTTTATCACCCCTGTTGTCTTGACAGTCCACTGAGTCTTAATATAGTACTAGTTTATTTTATCTGATAGCCGAAAAATTCTAGTATCTCAAAATTCTTATATCAGCTCACCATTAATTATATCTCAGTAAAGGGAACTTCCCTAATTAATTTCATAAATTTTTTCCCTGTATAACTCCTTAAATTGTTGTTTCTGTAAAAATAGACAATCTACTTATATTAATTTCACTCTAAATTTAATTAAAGCTAATCTTCTCATCATTTAGGGTTGGAAATAATTTTACAAATTTCCATAATTCCTAAATAGATTTCCTTTAAATTTTCATAATTTTCTAAGATCTCTAAATATTTTTAATAATTAATATTGGCTAATTTTTCTTAATTTAGCTAGAATATTAATAATTAAAATAATTTTTTCATAAATTATTTTCAACTTGTATTTACTTTCTAGACCTCAAATACTATTCTATGGCATTAATTCTATTTTCCATGATTTACTAGAAATTTTTAGGATTTCTGGACACTAATTATGATAATGCCCTTAATAGACCAATCATTTTAAAAATGACAATTTGGTCCTTTTTCAGTTCTCACTTCAATTGTTGTGCTGTTTATCTATCTTTTATCTCACCTGACCTTGGTCAACCTTAAATCTTTCATTAATCATACTAAAGATATTAGGGTATGACATATTTCCTTATTTCTAGGTTAGAAGCTTTGGGATGTTACAAACAATATGTCAATTTTCCTTTTAACTGACATATTAACTAAGCAGAGTGTTCTATCCCATGCCAGAACTTCCGCTCTGATACCAAAAATATCACACCTTACTATCGGATCTACTAAGGGTTTAATCAAAATTATTTTAGACCACGTTGGATGGTCTTGGGCTCAAAATCCATGAAAAACGCTAATTTTCGGATTTTTATTGTTCATCGGGTAAAAATCTAGTTTTCTAGCCCAACTTCAAAAATTCATAACTTAATCTAGAAAAATCAAAATAGAGTGGTTCAAAATTCTATAAAAATATCTTTGAATGCTATTTAAATAAAAAATAATATTGTGAACCAATTCTATTTGAAAAAGTATCAGGTTTTTGTGAAATTCACCTCTGTCCAGTTGGCAAAAATCCCTTTTCCAGATTCTGAACCTTAAATTTGAAAAATCATTAAAAATCGTGTAGTTGGCCATTTTAAAAGTGCTACCTATTGATTTGAAGCTCACGATGTGAAATTTAAGTATGCCAAATTTTGTGTAGAAATTCATTCGGTAACTTACAAAATGTGGCTCTAAATTGGCATCCTGCTTAGAGATTACAACTCCAACCATACATGCTTATACATAACCAAATATAAATATTTCCTCATGGTTTATCACCATATTTATCCTTGGATTTGCAGCCTCCCTTTTGATGATTCAGTCCCTAAAATGTTAAGTTACATATGGGGGATGAGATTTCAATGAAATCCCAATAGCAAGATCAATCAACCAAAACATTAATATGCATCAGTTACAAGCATTCCAACCTTTTACTATTAATAGGGAACTACTTTACCTCATACATGTAGCACTCTAACATGCAATAGCCAAGGCACATAAAGCAAGGAGTATAGCTACAAAATCATCATCATTTAGTTCAACCACATAATAGAACATGAAATTGCATAGCAATCAATGCAACACTCAACATTAAGGTCAATTAAATCTTACTACCTTGATCTAATGCTCTTTGATTTTCTTGTTCTTCTTTCTTGCTTCCATAAATGCCAAACCCTAACATGGAAATCCACAAAAAAGGATAGCAAGAATCATCAACCATTCCACATAAAAATCAATAACATAACTCAACGACAACCTTTGTCCCTTAAGACGTCCACCTTTGTTCTTTAAATTTTAGAGTTTGTTTCCTTAAATCCTAAAAATTCCCTCGTGACTCATTCCCACATATTTTTTATGTAGATTCCAAATATCTACTTGGATTTAACAAAATAAAATTTCTTCTTTCAGTTTTGAGCTGATCAAACCATTAGGGTTCAAAATCCAAAAATTGCAACTTTGATTCTATGGCTTCTAACACTTGTTCTTTAGGTTTACCCTACACCATTTTCCATTTTGAACACAATGGAAGTCTCAAAATTTTGAAAAACACATCCTAGGGTTCAGTTCTTGCTTTGGCTGAAATGAACTTTAAGAGAGATATCAAAGAAAACACTTCAAAAACAACCTACAACCACTTGCAATCACTAGGATCTATCATACTTTGAAGTGTTCTAGCAAGATTTAACAACTAAAATTCCTTCCTTACTTATTATACATTTCGGCCAGCACCAAAGAAGGAAAAAAAACCAGAAATTTCAACCATACAATTCAAGGGAAACAAGCAAGGAACCATTTGGAACCATAAACTAACCTTGATTCTCACTTGTATGCTTAAAGTTGATGCCTTTCTCCTTGGTTTTCCTTTGAAGTTCTTCCTTTTCCTCTCTAGCTCTCTCTTGGCCAAAACATATTCAGAAAAATAGAGGAGGAGGAGCTCATTAAGTACACAAAATATCCCAACCACCAACATTTAATGCTATGCCATGTGTCAAATGCTTACTTAATCTTAATCCTCTCTCTTAATTAACTTAAATTGTAATGTAATTAAATTCCAAAGTCAATATCCCCTCCATTGGTGGCTTGACACTTGGAAAGCTTTAATTACCATCTATTAGAGGCTTGACAAGTGGCAACTTGTGGGCCAAGTAAAGTGCAAGACTCTAGTCTTTACTTTATCGGTGCACTTTTACTCCGGGTTTAACCTCTTTTCTATAATTAGAGTGCTCTGGCCTCTATAATTATTTTTTATCAGATCCATAAATTATTCTCCTCATTTTTATCTTTCCAAATTGCCCTCTTTGTCTTAAATTTAATTTCCCAATAACTAAATAAAAAAAAAACCTAATTTCCTTCTCTTTAGTGATTTTTCCGCTTTTCAGAGGAATTGGAAAAAATCTTGGATATTTGAGGGTCTTCTTTTAATTCTATAATCTCTTATAATTCCTTGGCATATCATAGGAATTTTCTTGGGATTTTATTCTCCTTCCAAATATTTATTTAGAATTTTCCAAATAAAGGACCTTAAACTAGACTAAATTGTCCTTAAATTCCTTTGTAAGTTGTCTAAGGGCAATTTGGTCATAAAACTAATTTTATAATCCCATATAATTCTGAAGGAACATTGTTCTTATTTTTTCTTAATTTTTTGAGGCTTGAAAATATTTTTTCATAATTATTCTTGACCAATTTTCCTTAATTAGTCAAACTTTTCATAATTGGCTTGGAAAAACTATAATAATTATTTTTCACTAAAATTCTTCTATTTCTCCTTGTCATTTTTGACCCTTAATTATTTAGGAATATTTCTTATTCCTAATTACCATAGTACTGGATGTGACATATGTGCCATTCCATGAGAGCATTCCGTGACCCGTATTTTCCAGCATTCAAGTACAATATACAAATATGAATACAATATAATATCATTCACAATCCATTACAAACTTAACATAAAGTTCATCAAACGTTACATAACATATCATAGTGTTATGAAAGTCATAAAGCTCCACTATCTCAACACCATTTCCTTGCCTTGATCCGTAGACGAGCCATTCCCTAATTGGTAGATGATAAACCTTGTCGCTAGGTAATCAAAGTTTTACTAGGGAAAATGCAGCAAGTGAGGCACTACCTAGGTCATTCTTCACAAGGAGCCTTAAGTTGTATTTCAATTCTTAACAATTCACTATTAATTATCAAATTACCAAGATGAGAGCTTTAGTTCAGAAAAAGAGAAATCAAAACAAGAAACAAATCTAATGAAAGGTAAATTGCAAATGAGATTCAGATGAGAGATAGTAGTTCCCCTAGCAATTTATCCAACCTTCCTTGTTCAATCTTATAATTTGGAGTCTCTTAGTGTCAATTAAATGGATAGATTCAGCTACTGCTCAAATCTCTCTTAACATAGATCAGAAACAACTATCTTACTAGATTCATTATTTTGATCTATGAGAAGGAAAATCAATTGACAAGAACACTTGAGAAGCAAGTTGCAATTCTCTAAGAATGACCACAACTGTGAATCATCAACATATTCAACCAAAATTCAGATTTACAGAACAACAGTCCAAGTAAAACGAATTAGATTTACAAATCAACAGAGAATCCTCTATTCAACTGAACTAAAGGACACAACTCACATCTGAATGTTCAATCAGATCTAAATTCCAAGAAACATAAATCTAATCACTCAATCTTCATTCTAATCACAATTGTTCAACTGAAACAAATGACTCTTAGAATAGAAGGTAGAAAATAGATCTGAAATGACTCCCTGTTTAGCTCCATGAACTCAGGTCAGCTTCATTGCTAGAAGAACTTGGAAATTCAGCTACTCATACTCTGGATTAGGGTAGAAACAGCAAGAATTGATGAAAGATCCATGGTTGATCGGTGGAAATTGATGGAATTGGACGAAAATGGAAGAGAGAAATGAGAGAGGGCGGAGAGAGCAAGAAAATCGCGTTGGAGGGAGAGTGAGCAACTGAAATCTGATCCTCCTGTTGAAGCGCGCGACTTCAGCTTTTAAATCTGGAAATTTCGGTCATCCGCCGCGGCTCCTCCGTCAATCCGCCGCGGCTCCTCCGTCAATCCGCCGCGGCTCCTGTCCTGTACGGCGTCGTTTTGATTAATGATCCTGAGCTTCATGAAAACCTCCGTCCGCCGTGGCGCCTTAGTCCATCCGCCGCGGCGCTTTTCACCGAGAGTACCTTGGAAATCTGCCGTGGCGCCTCCGTCAATCCGTCGCGGCGCCTCCCAATCCGCCGCGGCGCCTCAGACAGAATGGCGAAAATGCTACTGAAACTTCCTGAAATTCATGCCAAAGCAGGGATCAAAAGTACACACAAATAAAATCATATAAAAACATGTAAAAACACTTGCAAAACCTCATAATTCTTCTCACCAACTCTTATACACAATGGAACCTAATTATGCCCAAAGTATGTAAATATAGATCGCAAAAGTATGTGTTTAGGGCTAGAAATGTATGTAAATAATGAGACTTATCAACTCCCCCACACTTAGCTTTTGCACTCCTGGGCAATCAAGTCTAAACATATTGTGAAAGAGAAGGATGCAAGAAAGGAATAAGCAAGTTCAAAAGTTCAGGTTACAACTGCAACCAACAATGATTCTTCAACCAACATCCATCCATGGAACATTCTAATGCAAAGAAACCAAGCAATGATATGTAATTTAATCCAAGTGAATAAGATATAGAAGACCACACAAGGGAATTAGTGTATCGCTCAACTAACAAGTATCAAAGGTTCTTTCACTCAATTCACTTATTCAAATGCTCTACCATATGCTTGTAATAGCTCTACCACTCCACCACCTAATACATAAGTACTCAAGAATCAAGAGGACTTTTGTGGCTTGTAATGTAAGGGTGAGGAAGAAATGCACAAGAATGCATAGAAGGATAGAGATAATATGTGAATCAATGTGTAGAATTCAATAGCATTAGTAATATTCAATTGAGGATTTGACTTCTTGATCTTGAAGTCTAAAGCTATAAAGGTGCTTTTATTCCCACTTTCTTTTCTTTTCTTGCCTTTTTATTTCTTTTCAACTTTTCTATTCTCTTTCTCTTTTTGTTTTTTTTCTTTCTTTCTTTTACATTCGCATGTTTCTTCTTTTCTTTGTTGTTTTTTTTTTTTCTTTTAAGTTCAAGTATGCATCTCCTCATATCAATCCATCAATTGAATCCATCAAAATGCTAGTGAATTCTAAAAGGAATTAATGAAATGAAATATGCATCCTTGTAGGAAAGAGGTTTTATAATGAGAGTGAAATGAATGGAAAAATTCAGCTAAAAAGGCTCAAATGGGTAACAAGGGATAAATCATGCAGGGGTTGGCCATTTGGTCTAAGTAGCTAAATTGAATGAATGCCTCAATCATGTTCAAGAATACTAATGTTACATGTGGTCTTGATTAAGAACTAAGACAAGTTCTAGAGAGTATAAGAACTAAGTGAATGCACACACCAGAAATGAATATAAAGGCTCAAAGAATCCTTCCAACTAGGCTTGTCTTCCATATTCATTCACCTCAGGTAAAGAACACATCATGCTTAATCTCTATGCATTAGAAAATTTCACTTCAAGATATTAATTTCTAAATCAAATCAGTCACAAATGTAACATTAGAAATTCTGAAGCAAGCTTAAACCTTCAAAAAGTTTTTGAAAACTGAGGTTCTTCTACAAAAGACACAGAACACACAAAAACACAACATTCACTCCCCCACACTTGATCCTTGCATTGCCCTCAATGCAAATTTGAACAAAAGATAGCAAGGAAAAATTGGTAAGGGAAGGAATGGAAAGAAACAACAGAACACTTCAAAACAAACTAAAAACAACCTACACTTGCTACTAGTTATGCCCTCCCCCACACTTGCTCAAAAATGGAGTTCAAGAATGATAATAATCAAATAAACACAGACTAAAGTGTGTAAGGAAGGGGACAACCTGAAATTATGGTGGATCAAAATTCTCCTTGTAGATTTTGAGCAGGTGACCATTGACCTTGAAAGTCTTACTGCTCTTCTCATCTAGCAGCTCTATCATGCCAAATTTGTGAACTTTAGTGACCAAGTATGGTCCTTCCCATCTAGTGCTCAACTTCCCAGGTTTAAATGTGAATCGTGCTTTATACAGCAACACTTTATCTCCAACCTTGAAAGTCTTCCTTAGGATTTGCTTGTCATGAATCATCTTTGTCTTCTCCTTATAGAACCTGGAATTTTCATATGCTTCGAGTCTCAACTCTTCAAGTTCCTGCAATTGCAATAATCTTTCCATACCAGCAGAATCAAAATCAAGGTTACATGCTTTTACAGCCCAAAGAGACTTATGTTCAATCTCAACCGGTAGGTGACACATCTTACCATAAACCAATCTGTAAGGAGACATGCCTATTGGGGTTTTAAATGCAGTTCTATATGCCCACAAAGCATCATCTAATCTGGCACTCCAATCCTTCCTAGATGGTTTAACTATTCGTTCCAACACCTTCTTGATTTCTCTATTTGCATTTTCAGCTTGCCCATTACTTTGGGGATGATAAGGTGTGGATGTCTTATGTGTCACACCATACTTGGTGAATAACCCTTGTAGCAATTTATTACAAAAATGAGTGCCATTATCACTAACTACTGCTCTAGGAATGCCAAATCTAGAAAAGATGTTATTTTTTAGAAATTTTAAAACAGTAGCAGCATCATTCTTTTTGGTTGCTATGGCCTCTACCCATCTTGAAAGGTAATCAACTGCAAGAAGAATGTATGTAAAACCCATAGAAGGAAGAAAGGGGCCCATAAAATCAATACCCCATACTTCAAACACCTCACAGAAAAGCATTGGGTGTTGGGGTAATTCATGTTTCTTAGTTAGGCCACCAAATCTTTGACAAATGTCACAATTCTTGCAATACTCATAAGAGTCTTTAAAGAGTGATGGCCAATACAAACCAGCTTCCAATATTTTTCTTGCAGTCTTGTTAGCACTAAAATGACCTCCACAAGTTTGAGAGTGGCAAGCATGCAGGATGTCTTGAAATTCTTCATTTGGTACACATCTCCGAATGATTTGGTCGCTGCATACCTTCCAAAGGATTGGAGGATCCCAAATGTAGTGCTTAGACTCACTCTTAATCTTCTGCATCTGAAAATGAGACAAAGAGGGGGGAATTAGACCAGCAACTAAAAAGTTGACAATATGGCAATACCAAGGTTCCAAGAGAGACAAGGCAGAAACAGAACAATCCTTAAACTCATCACAAACAGAATCTGAACCGATTACTCCCCTTGTAGTTTCTGGTAAGCGACTTAGATGGTCAGCCACCACATTTTCTGCTCCAGGTTTGTCTTTGATGTCAATGTCAAACTCTTGGATCAACAACATCCACCTTAAGAGCCTCGGTTTGGATTGTGGCTTGCTGAAAAGATACTTGACAGCAGAATGATCAGTGAAAACAGTAACCTTAGAGTTAATTAGGTAAGGCCTAAACTTGTCTAATGCAAAAACAATAGAAAAGAGCTCCTTTTCAGTAGTTGTGTAATTAGTTTGAGCCTTATCTAGAGTCTTTGAAGCATAAGCAATAACCTTGGAAACCTTACCATCCTTTTGTCCCAAAACTGCACCCACTGCATTATTAGAGGCATCACAACACAATTCAAATGGTAAATTCCAATTAGGGCAAGTCAAAATAGGTGGAGAAGTCAATCTGGATTTAATCTCATCAAAAGACATCTTACACTCATCAGTGAAATCAAAGGAAGCATCTTTTTGCAGCAATTTAGACATTGGAAAGGTCACTTTACTAAAATCTTTTATGAATCTTCTATAAAATCCAGCATGGCCTAGGAAAGATCTAAGCTCCTTAAGATTTGTTGGATAGGGTAGAGAGGAAATTACTTCAACCTTTGCTTTGTCTACCTCTATTCCCTTTTCAGAAATTAGGTGACCTAGAACTATTCCTTGTTGAACCATAAAGTGACATTTTTCAAAATTCAGAATAAGATCCTTTTCAACACATTTAGATAGAGCTTTTTCCAAGTTCACTAAGCATTCATCAAAATTATTTCCATAGATGGTAAAGTCATCCATAAACACCTCAATTCCATTCTCTAGCAAATCACTAAATATGGATAGCATACACCTTTGGAATGTGCCCGGTGCATTGCAAAGTCCAAATGGCATTCTTCTATATGCAAATGTGCCAAAGGGACAAGTGAATGTAGTCTTCTCTTGATCTTGAGGTGCAATGGGAACCTGAAAATAGCCACTGAAACCATCAAGGAAACAATAGTGAGATTTACAAGCTAATCTTTCAAGCATTTGATCTATAAAGGGTAGAGGAAAATGATCTTTTCTTGTAGAATCATTAAGTTTCCTATAATCAATGCAAACACGCCAAGAATTCTGGATTCTAGTGGGGATTAATTCATTTTTTTCATTCCTAACCACAGTGATCCCACTTTTCTTAGGAACAACCTGAACTGGACTTACCCACTCACTATCTGAAATAGGGTATATGATACCAGCACTAAGCAGCTTTGTTACTTCCTTTTTAACAACATCAAGTATGAGTGGGTTAAGTCTTCTTTGAGGTTGCCTTATGGGCTTTGCATTTTCATTTAACAATATTCTATGAGTGCAAATTGAAGCATTAATACCAGGAATATCTGCTAAAGACCACCCAATTGCACTTTTATACCTTTTCAAAACAGCAAGTAATTGAGATTCCTCAATATCAGTTAAAGAGTTAGAGATTATCACCGGGAGTCTTTCATTTTCAGCTAAAAATGCATATTTCAGTGTTGATGGTAAGGGTTTAAGCTCCAATTCAGGAGGTTGAACTACTGAGGGTATCAGTTTCTTGAGCTCCAAGGTAGTGCAATTATTTCCAGATTGCTTCAAGGCTTCAATACCAAAAATTTCAGTTGTACATTCATCCTCATGTGAGTAACTCTCCTTAGTTGGTCCCTGCAACAATGCATTTAAAACATTTGTAAATCCATGTGAAAACTCAAAGTTAGATGCAGAATAATCTTGGGGAATTCCAATTTCAGAAGTAAAATTAGATTGCAAAAGTGCACTCCCTATGCTACATATTTCAGCAAATTTGGTTGGTGTCATGCTTAATCTCCTAGGGTTGGGAGTAGCTGCACTTCGCATGATTTCCAAGAGGTGTTCCAGTTCTGCATGGTTAAAGAAATTAAGATCAAGTGACTTGTAAACAGGATTGGAATACAAAATGTGATAAGAATTTAAAGGCAAATCCTGTTGTTCAGAAGGTTCAGCTGCATGCTCCTTGAATGGAGGTTCATCCATGAGACTTGGGCTGGCCTTGCAATCATGAGTCTTGTGCCCTTCACCTTCCCCTTCTTGTATAGGAGTTGATTTATTCTCTTGTGCTGTTGAGAAATCTACAAGCAATCTTTTTGCAAGTTGTTCATCACTTGACAGAGTGGAATTAGCATCAATGGAAGACTTAATGGATGAAACTGAAGACAATTCACTCCAAGTGGAAAGCCAGCCATCAATTTTAGAATCAATGCTAGGCACATCATCAAGGTGTGAAGAAAAAGAAGATGAAGGAGAATATATGGAGGAGAAAGAGACGAAGGAATCTTCAGTATCATCATTGTTATCATGCTCAAAAATAGATTCACACTCATTTTCAAGTGACACATCAATCATATTAAGCCCTAACAGAGAATAATCCTCATGTGGATGTTTCATCATCTCATACATGTTAAATTGAATTTCTTGTCCACCAAATTCCATTTTTATAATCCCATCCTTCATGCAAATCATGGTGTTGGCAGTTCTTAGAAATGGTCTGCCCAAAATCAATGTGCTTTCACTTATGGCCTCATTAGTCATATCTAACACATAAAAATCAGCAGGAAATACAAGGTCTTTTACTTGAACCAAAATGTCTTCTAAGATTCCCTTGGGATTCCTAATAGACTTATCAGCTAGTTGCACTAAGACACTTGTAGGTTTCATGATTTCAACTCCTAAAGCATAATAAACAGAACTTGGCATCACATTGATAGCAGCACCCAAATCTAGTAAAGCTTTAGAAATATGAAACTTACCAATTTGACAAGGAATGGAGAAAGCTCCTGGATCTTGGCATTTCACAGGTAATTGAGCTTTAAAAAGGGCTGAAACATTAGGGCCAACTTGCACCAATTCATTAGTTTTAAACTTTCTTTTATTAGTGCAAATGTCTTTTAAGAATTTTGCATATTCAGGCACTTTCTTCAACAAATCCAGCAAAGGAATGTTAATTTCTACTTTACTAAAGAAATCTAAAACTTCTTTATTTTGCTTTTCTTTTGCAACCTTCTGCCCAAACATAAAAGCTTTAGGAAAAGGTAGATCTTTCAAGCTTACCTCCTTACCTTGACTTCCCGGTTTATTGCTCTTGTGAGGATCTTCAACTTTCTCTTGCTCAATCTTCCCATTGTCCTGGTTAGGATCTGCAATTCTTGAAGAAGATTGCCTCAAGTCCTCTCTCAATGGTGTTTCATGGACGCCTTTATCATCCATAGTTGAAGGGCCGGCTTCAGTTGTGCAACCTTCAGTAGTTGCACTTCTACATCCGGTTTCTTTTCTTGCTTGCAGAAGTTGCTTCTCTCTTAAGCTTTCAGATTCCACACTTGGTGGTTTCTTTTCATGAGTAGAATTCCCTTTAGTGTAATGATCTTCATCCAAGTCAGATTCTTCATCATTCTCATTGAATGTCACCTTTCTTCCACTTCTCAAACTTATGGCATTCAATGACTTGGGATTAATCACAGTATTGGAAGGCAAAGCTCCACTTGTTTTTGCTTGAAGACTGCTGAAATTATCTGAAATTTGGGTAACAAAGTTAGCCAAGTTTGCTGTCTTAGTTTCCCATTGTTCAACCCTATTCTCTATAGCAGCCATTCTTGCATCAGATGCAGTGGTATGCTTATCAATTCTGTCCATTTGAGATGCCATAGCACTGAAATTAGCATTCATACTGTTCATGCTTTTCAACAAGAGAGACATGTCATCATTCCTTGAATTCCCAACTTCTTGAGTAGTTTGGGAAGGAACCATAACTTGTTCTGAATGTTGACGTTGCTGGAACCTATTCTGCATGAATCTCTCCTTGTTGTTCTCTCCTCCTCCCCATCTAAAATTGGGATGATCCTTCCATCCTTCGTTATAAGTGTTGGAGAAAGGGTTCCTTTGCTGATATTGACCGGCTCTTTGTTGATACATGGCTGACACTTCTTCAAATTGAGAAGGGCAAGATTCAGTACAATGCATCATAGAACCACAGGAGTCACAAGAGGGAGCTACCAAGGCTTGAGATGTTCCCATAGCACCACATTGTTTAGTTGACAAGAGTTGCTCCATCCTAGTCATTCTCTTGTCCATCCTTTCTGATAAGGCAGCAAATTGAGAGTCTAAGTTAGTAGGATTTGACCTTAAAATTTCATTGACAGATTGGTTATCCCTTGTGCTGAATTGCTGATTGTTGTTGGCCATCTTCTCCAATAATTCCCAAGCATTGTGAGGAGTCAAATCAAATAGTGAACCATGGGCTGCAGCATCTATTGTGTTCTTGTGATGAGATAGCAAGCCCTCATAGAAATATTGAACTAGATTAGACTTGCTGATTTGATGATTTGGACATTTAGAAAGCATAGCTAGAAATCTTGTCCAATACTCATACAAGGTCTCTCTACTATCTTGTTGAACTCCATAGATAGCCTTCCTCAATTTAGATGTCCTTGATGCAGGAAAGTACTTCTCTAAAAAGGCCTTCTTAAGTTGCTCCCATGTAAGTGTTGTGAAGTGCTGAGGTAGACTTTGCAACCATTCTTTGGCATTTCCTTCTAATGTGAAGTGGAAAGCTCTCCTTAGCACATCTTCCAATTGAGCACCATGGGGCTTCATAGAGGAACAAACCGCATGCATATTCTGAAGGTGTCTATATGGATCATCCCCTGCAAGACCAAGGAATCTTGGTAAGGCATTAATCAAAGTACCTTTAAGTTCAAAATCAGCTTCAAAGTTATAAAAACCACATGGATCACAGTTCACACTTGAGTTATTAATTTCTCTAATGCTCCTATTCTCCTCATCTCTATTCAATTGAATATTAGCATTATGGAGAACATTTTCAGCTTGCCTTTCATTTTGAGGTCTATTTGTAGCATCACCTCTCTCAGTTTGGGCATTGTTATTATTTTGATCCATCACAAAATGATTGTCTATAAACCCTCCTAAAGTAGATTCAGATTCTGAGGAAGAACAAGATTCAACTTGAGGAAGAGAGTCACTCACTATAGGTTGCTTACTAGACTCAGCTATTTGTTTGGTTTTCTTGATTTGCCTAAGAGTTCTATTGATTTCCCAATCAAAAGGTAAAAGACCTTTATCCTGGACATGCAACTAAAGAACACTAGAATAGACTAATAAAATAAATGTGAAAAAGCAATTAGACAAAGACAGAAGTCAAAAGAGAACAAAAGCTAAGAAGGGATCAGGTGAAATCCGCCGCGCGGCCTCTGGTGCAATCCGCCGCGGCTCTTTTTGGTTTTGCAGGATTGATTCTGTGAAATCCGCCGCGGCGCCTGGTACTGATAAACCAGATGGACGAATTCTGCAGCAGCTTCTGACACTGTTCACACCTTCACTCCTGCAAATTAAACCCCTTAACACAATGGTATTAGTTTGTCAACAAGAAAAAATATCTCAAAAGCATAAAAACAACCAACCATCATTAGGTTAAATGGAAGAACAATTAAAGGGAAAAGGTTGCTACAGCAAGGATTCAAACAATTCACACAGCCTACTCAATTGTGTTAACTCCTTGACAACCTATGGAATGAATTTAAAACACAGCAAAAAGGGAAACTACTTAACAACAAAGCAAAAAGTGAACATGCAGCACAACTCAAAAACACTAAAGCTACTTTTTCTGAAGTTTTGGGTTTTCAAACATGAAAATTTTCTTGGCACACCAGTGAATTGCTCAGAACCTCAACAAGTAAGGCTCCCCGGCAACGGCGCCAATTTGATAATCAAACTTGTCGCTAGGTAATCAAAGTTTTACTAGGGAAAATGCAGCAAGTGAGGCACTACCTAGGTCATTCTTCACAAGGAGCCTTAAGTTGTATTTCAATTCTTAACAATTCACTATTAATTATCAAATTACCAAGATGAGAGCTTTAGTTCAGAAAAAGAGAAATCAAAACAAGAAACAAATCTAATGAAAGGTAAATTGCAAATGAGATTCAGATGAGAGATAGTAGTTCCCCTAGCAATTTATCCAACCTTCCTTGTTCAATCTTATAATTTGGAGTCTCTTAGTGTCAATTAAATGGATAGATTCAGCTACTGCTCAAATCTCTCTTAACATAGATCAGAAACAACTATCTTACTAGATTCATTATTTTGATCTATGAGAAGGAAAATCAATTGACAAGAACACTTGAGAAGCAAGTTGCAATTCTCTAAGAATGACCACAACTGTGAATCATCAATATATTCAACCAAAATTCAGATTTACAGAACAACAGTCCAAGTAAAACGAATTGGATTTACAAATCAACAGAGAATCCTCCATTCAACTGAACTAAAGGACACAACTCACATCTGAATGTTCAATCAGATCTAAATTCCAAGAAACATAAATCTAATCACTCAATCTTCATTCTAATCACAATTGTTCAACTGAAACAAATGACTCTTAGAATAGAAGGTAGGAAATAGATCTGAAATGACTCCCTGTTTAGCTCCATGAACTCAGGTCAGCTTCATTGCTAGAAGAACTTGGAAATTCAGCTACTCATACTCTGGATTAGGGTAGTAGAAACAGCAAGAATTGATGAAAGATCCATGGTTGATCGGTGGAAATTGATGGAATTGGACGAAAATGGAAGAGAGAAATGAGAGAGGGCGGAGAGAGCAAGAAAATCGCGTTGGAGGGAGAGTGAGCAACTGAAATCTGATCCTACAATTGAAGCGCGCGACTTCAGCTTTTAAATCTGGAAATTTCGGTCATCCGCCGCGGCTCCTCCGTCAATCCGCCGCGGCTCCTGTCCTGTACGGTGTCGTTTTGATTAATGATCCTGAGCTTCATGAAAACCTCCGTCCGCCGTGGCGCCTTAGTCCATCCGCCGCGGCGCTTTTCACCGAGAGTACCTTAGAAATCCGCCGTGGCGCCTCCGTCAATCCGCCGCGGCGCCTCAGACAGAATGGCGAAAATGCTACTGAAACTTCCTGAATTCATGCCAAAGCAGGGATCAAAAGTACACACAAATAAAATCATATAAAAACATGTAAAAACACTTGCAAAACCTCATAATTCTTCTCACCAACTCTTATACACAATGGAACCTAATTATGCCCAAAGTATGTAAATATAGATCGCAAAAGTATGTGTTTAGGGCTAGAAATGTATGTAAATAATGAGACTTATCAGAGTGTCCACCCCATATTGTCCTCAAATAAACGGCCTAGTTGAGGTGTCGAATTGAGAGATTAAATGCATCCTAGAATGTATTATTAAGCCCTCCAACAGAGATTGGAGCTTGAGACTAGACGATACACTGTGGGCCTACCGCACCACCCACAAGACCCTAATTGGTATGTCTCCATATCAGATCATCTATGGTAAGTCCTGTCACATTCCGGTAGAGCTAGATCATCGATCATACGGGGCGGTTAAGAACTGCAACACCCATTTGGAGGAAGCTGGACTGAGCCAACTCCTTCAAATTCAAGAACTTAAAGAAATATGGTTGGATGCCTACAACAACTCAGACATCTACAAGCAGAAAACCAAGCTTGTTCACGATACCAACGTCTTGAGAAAGCAGTTTAAGGAGGGTGATAAAGTGTTGAGGTATTAAGTTTGATTCAAATTCAAGAAGGGTAAGTTCAAGATGAGCTAGGATAGACCCTATATTGTGACAAAAGTGCATAACTTCAAGATGATAGAGCTTAAGGAGGAGGCCAAAGGCAAAATGTTTCAGTACAACAGTCATCTCCTCAAGCTCTACAAAGAGCCCGCTCTGCCTTTTTAAGGCCAGGTCATCCTTTTCCTTTACCTCTTACTATTCACATGAAGTTACCTGTGCTTAAGTTATCTTGCTGTAACTGTTTGAGTTTGTGAAAGGGATGTCCTCAGTAGAAATAGTTTTAAATTCTATTGCTTTGTTTGTTTTGAATAATCTCCCTTGGTCTCGAGTTTTATATGATTGTTTTTGTGCTTCTCTTCTTTCACCACTACACACTTTTTTGCATTCTTGAGTTTCCCCACCTTTACACTTAGCTCTTTTCTCTTCTCTAGAAGAGTGATGTGTTGCGCTTCAGTCTTGAACTAAACTTCACAACTTCCACCTTCATTGTTTTGTGTTTAGGTTTTGTGTTTTGGTGTGACTGTGTGCCGTAATGTGGATATTGCTTTGAGTGTGTGGGGGAGGCTGTTTTAAAAGTGGTTTTATGCTTTGTTTGTTGCTAAGATTTACCATAATTTTTCAAAATTTTTGAAACTTTTAAAGTTTTTCCCTAATCTTCCATCACTTGTTTTGAAGTTTTGTGTTGAATTGTTAAAAATCTGGTGATGGATTACTCAGTTGGGTTGTTTTGGTAGGGATCTTGGTAAGTGGTTTTGGTTTAAGGACTTAGATTTGAAGTTTTTCAAGGTTTAGAGTGTTAGAAGCCTATCTGTGACCCTAGGTCGTGACCTAGCTGCTTTCAAGTCACTACCTGGAGGTTAGTCTGAGAAGAGGAGCTCTCTGTGCGTTGAAGTTACGACCTCGATATCTCAGGTCGTGACTTGGGAAAGACAATGGGTAAAGGCTCTCTTTAGTTGAGGTTGCAACCTCACTGGTTCCAGGTCGAGACTTGGAGCCTTTCTGAAACCCTAAATTTCCCCCCTTTCTACTGAAGTTGCAACCTCACTTACCTCAGGTCACGACCTGACATGAAAAGTCAAGATTTTTTCTTTGAGTTCACCATTTTACCCTTACTTATTTCCACCTTAATTACTATTTTGCTGTTGAATGTACCCTGGATTCAAGCTATATTCATTCTAAGGACCCAAAACCCTAATCTTTCTTTGTAAAACCACATAGAACTCTCCCTTTTGATTCTTCCTTCGCGCACAATCACTCTCCATCATTCCCCACGGCTATTCCTCTTCCTAAAGTCGCGACCTTCCTTCTCCTTCTATAACTGTCCTTCTTTTCAGTTTCCTCAAGTGAAACTACTCCTTTATTTCAAAAACCTATCTCTTCTCCATTACCTTATCTCCCTTAACACCAATCTGCTCTCCTGCATTTGCTGTTGCTTTCTTGCCTTCAGAATTCATCCCTTGTAATCTGCATTTTAAGCCATTCTTTAGTGAACTCTATTTTTCCTGCCGCTCTTTAAAGGTTTGCTCTGTTTTTTCTTTTTATTCTTTCTAGTTTAGTTTAGTTCTGTGTTTTCTAGGGTTTAGGTTTCTAGAGTTTTGATTTTGATTGAGTAGAGTTTGTGTTGGTTGTTTAATCTTCTATTTAACTGGTTTTTAAACTGCTTGGGATTACATTTTTGTAAAAGATTTGGTTTTTAAACAAATTGGTTCGTGCTGCGTTTTCTGAACTTTCTGGGTTCAGGTCGCGACCTCAAACTTTTCTGAATTCAAAATTTTCCCTCTGTTTGATCAAGTCATGACCTCACTGTTTCCAGGTCGCAACCTGAGCTCACAAAGGAGGTTTTAAACCTCTGATTCACCCCTGTTGCTTCCAAACTGCAATTTCTAAATGGATTTTTACTTTACATATTAAAGATTTGCAGGAAATTGATTTTGGGCAATTGAAAATTTTAAATGATTGAGCTTTCTCATGATTTTCCCAATGGTTTTAAAATGCAAGTTTCCCAATTCAAAATCTTTAACAGTTTTGCTTCAGTGAGTCTGGCAAGGGATAGCCTTTTGCTAGTGTGGGGAGTGCTTGGTTCCTAGGCTTAGTGTAGTTTTTAGTTTCTTTTCTAGGGTTGTTTGTTTTGTGTGTTTACTTTCGTTGTTTGTGTGTTTGTTTTGTAGTCAGATACCTTTCACTAAGAACCCCAAGTCCTTAAGCTCGAAAAGGCTTCACCCTCGTGACAAGACCAGACTTTCAAGGAAAGAAGCCATAGAATTGTTTGCCAACAGAGGGGTGGTTCAAGAGCAGTATTTTCTAGAAACCAAGCAGTACAAATTTTATAAGCTTGCTAAGAAGAGAGGCCTTGAGGAACTTATGAAGAAGGGAAACAAGGCCAACTTGACTGTGATGAGAGAGTTCTATGCTTGATCTTTGATGGACAGATATAGGAGGATCACTTTCAAAGGCAATGAATGTTTTTTAACCCGGGAGTCTATTGAGAAGTTCTACAACTTGCCCGATGTCCCTGTTTAGGAGTATCAGTGATGGAAGACCAGACTTACTAAAGTTCCCGGGGAAGAGGTTTTCCAAACTATCGGGATAGAGGGAGCTGGGTAGACTATAAAGGAAAGTGGGCGGAAAGTCTTTGATTACAAGCACAAGAATGATGAAGCTAGGATTTGGCTAAACTTCATGGTTTATAACATAATGCCATCAGCCCACATTTTTTATGTTTCTGAAGATGGCGCACTCCTTCTACATCTCCTAATGACCATGCAGCCAGTTGACATTCCCATTATTGCCTTGGACCAGATTGATCGCTGTGTCAATAATGTCTAAACTCTTATCATTTTTTCGCACTTGATTACTGATATGTGTACAGCACACGGGATACTGGCGCACAAGTTTGGCTCTCTCTTGGACCCTATCATGACTAGGTGCTATGCCGACTCCAAAACCAATAGAGAGAGGAAGATAGGGAAAAGGGTGATAGGGGAAGGTTCAGAAAAGGAGGCAGATGAGGGTGGCTCTAGTTTCAACTTTGCCTCCTTGAGTGATCAGATTATCGAGCTCAGTTAGCAAGTGACGAATTTGAGTAAGGAGTTCGATGCTTACAAAGCTATTTCCATGTCACATAAGTTCAGAAGACAGATTTATGGATCCTTTGATGTTAAAGATGGCCAAGGCTTTCAAGGTCAACTTTCCTGAAGAGTATGAACAGGCCTTCTGGGAGAACACCATTCCTACCACCACTTACTTTAGTGAGGGTCCAGGGAAATCTTCTGGTGTTGCTATTGCTGATCCTACTGATACTGAGATGGGAGAAGCTAATGTCCAAGTAGGGGAAGATGTCAGGGTAAAAGAGGAAAGAAGAGCGGAGGAGGATTGAAAGCTTTACTATTGGAAGTCTTTTGTTTTTTGTTTTGTTTTTGTGTTTTTCTTTTTATTCTGTTGCTCTTTCCTGTGAACTCAGTACTTAAAAGTTTCACCTTGATGTATGGTTAGTTTACTATGTTCTATTGTGGTTGCTGCTGTTCTTTTCCCTTCCCCTTTTGATAGTAGGAACACTGTCAAATTTAAGTGTGGGGGAAGATTTCATTTCGCTTTGTTGTTTCCCATTATTGCTTCATTTTTGTGATTGTTGCTAAATTGGCAAATTTTTTTTGAAAATTGAATCTTTCATCATCATTATTTGGCTTTGAATTGGTTATGGATGATGAATTGCTGTGAATTGGATCATTTTTGTCTGTTTTGATGCTCGTTGAAAGGGTTTTTACTTGTTAAATGTTGGCCAAGCTTTGAAAAAATTTTGTTGGTAGTTTCTGTAACCTCAGGTCATGACCTTATTGCTTCAGGTTGTGACTTAAGGAGTGACTTTGGCACAGGAGGGCTCTCTGCAATTTCAGGTCACGACCTCACTCATTTCAAGTCGCGACCTGGACTCATTTACTATGCACCACTTTCCTTCTCTTTGCATTTTGCACTACTGTGTAGGAGGAACCTTTTTAAGCTATCTTTGTATCTTTTTCAATCAAACCATTGCCTTGTTAATCTACCCTTATTGCGTTAAATAGTTTTCTTGAAAAAGATGCCATCCTTGGACTTTTAAGAACACTGGATTTTGAAAATGATTTTTCTAAGACTTTATAGGTACTGTTGAGGTCCAAGTATGTTCTTAAGCAATTATTTTGATCTTTTTAATCATCATCCTAGGGGTTGCTTTTGTGATAAGTGTCCTAATGCTTCGTGACTAATGCATATTGATTGAAACTTCTTATATGAGCAATTGAGATTTAAACCCTTATTGGAAGGATATTCTTTAGCCTTAATTCGTATATTGAGTAATTATTCATGTGGTTTACATCCTCTAGAACTTGTTTTAGCTCTTAGTCAAAATTACGTATGCATTTATGATGTTGAATATAATAGAGGCATTCTTTTATATGCCTCTTTACCCAAACACAAGCCACAACCATCTATCCATTGCTTAACCCTTTTGATCTTGCACTCCTTTCATTCTGTCCATCATTTCGAGTGTTTGAACTATGATATTGTTTGAGTTGACTTCATCTTGACAAATATGACTTTCTGACCTTCCTGGACTTTTATTTCAATTTTGAAAAAAAGAAAGAAAGAAAGTAGAAGAAAAAGAAAATTAGAAGGAAGGAAAGTTTTGGGGAAAAAAAAAAGAACAAAAAGAGTAAAGAAATACTTTTTATATACATAAATTATAGCAACGAAATAAAGTTGAATAAAGTATTCCCGTAGTGGTAGAAAGTTAAGATTTGGACTTTCTTGTTTAAGATTTGATGATATTGACTCACCTTTCCTTAATTCTTGACACTTGATTTCACCATTTTCTATTCTATTTAGCCTTTCCATCACTACAACCTTAAAAGTTTTCTTGATTCTTTACATGAATACTGAATAGTAATGGAGATTTTAGAGTTATTGCAAGCCTATGGTAGAATATTTGCTGCTTGGATGTTTGAGAGAAAAGAACCCCAATGAGGGGAGATGAGTGAATTAAACACTTATACCCTGTGAGCAAATCTCTGCTGTTCATGCATTTAGAGTCAATTACACCTTGTATCTAATTACCTGGCATTATTCATGTTATCATTCTTGCCTCCCTAAAAGATGTTGATTGATTAGTTCTTGAGATCACTTTTAAACATGCTAGTTTTCTTAATTGTAATTGTACTTTCTTTAGAATGATTTAAGTCTTTGTCCAGGAGTACAAAGATTCAATTGTAGGGGAGTGATAGAACCCAATCTTTATATGGTTTTCTCAAGTGTTTTCTAATGTTTTGCAATGCTTTTACCCTTATTATGTATGCATTTGTATCCATTTGATTACATTGACTCATACATTACATTTTGTTGTCTAAGGGATAAAAAGGCTCATTTTTCTCTCCTAAATTTTAATTGCCTTGATCTGTAATCAGTTGTCTTTACAAAACTCTTTGTTGTGATTTTCAGCAATTAGAGAAGGACCCAAGAACCAAGATGAAACATGGATGGAGCCACAATGTTACAAGGACCAAAACATAAGAGTTTAGAGTGTTCTGCCTCCCCAAGTCATGACATGGACTTATGAGGTTACGACCTGGATTCCTTTTTAATGAAACTACACGTTTTGGACCTGAGTCAAGATAAAAGCTCTCTATCTTCCCAAGTTGCAACATGACACTCTTGAGGTTGCGATCTGAGCCCCTTAAGTCACAACTTGACATTCCTGAGGTCGCGACTTGAGTGCGTTAAGTGAAGCTGTGCGTTTTGAAATAGGTTTCTGAGCTTCTACACTTAAAGGGGGTAGCCACCACGAAAAAGGGACTCTTCCATTCTACAAATTTGTATAGGGTTGAGCCACTATCATCTCCTCTCAAGTCTCTATTGATCCTACACCCAAAACTTTCATTTTTCTTTATCTCTTCATCATTTTCTGCGTTTCTAAACCGATTAAACCATTTCAAACACCTTCTTCTCTATTTTTCCAACCCTATTTTTAGCATCAACCATGGCTGTTCATTCCTGGAGTGATTGCAATTGGTTTGAAAGCATAAGAGGCTAAACCCTTAGCCTCTTGGTGATGGAGGACGAAGCTTGAGCTCAAGGACTTAATAGGGGAGCTTTTCTATAGTCTAAACCTGTGTTGAATGTTGTGTTGAATATTTCTAGATTTAGAAACTTTCTGCACTTGTATCAGACTAGGTTTATGATTGTAAATCTTGTGTTTAGACTATTTTATTGTATTTGGATTGGATGATGTTAATGTTCATTGATCTATATAATATTTCAATTTGAATCTTTGTGTTTAGTTTGATTGTCAGTGATTATTGTTGATTAATTTGTGTGCTTGTTATTCTATGTTTGTCGATTGACATTTCGAGGACATTTGCATCATCCTTTTGTTTACACTGTTAGTGGTTTTCAACAATATTTTAGGAGATGTTAATTAACTTTGATTAAAGTGAGTTTTTGTTAATTAAGACATTGGACCCAAGTGATTACTTGGGGTTTTCTTCAAACTTAGAGATTTTCTAAAACTCTCAAATCATTTTAAAGAACAGTGATAGCTGAGTTTTCATCATCAAGAGACTATTTAATCATAATTCCCTTTTAATCCAAAACATTTCTTCATTCATTTAAAATATCAAAAACATTTAATTCTCTACACTTTTCATTTATTGCACCACCTTAAATAGTTGAAACCCCCTTTTCTTCACCTAAATTTAAATGCTTTTGATAACTAATCTAGACTAGGATTTCCAATAATAAGCTCCTTGAGAAGAACGACTGGTTGCATCCCATACTGCATTTTTCTGGTGCAATTCACTTTCTTGACAATCCAACTCGATCACTCGTCTTCTCCTTTGTGTCTAGTTGTTTATTACTTCTTATTTTCTCTTTATCATTATGGTGTCATCTAGCCATATGTGTTAGATTTAAGGTTTTGATGATAACAAATTGGGTAATCTGTGTTTCAGTAAGTTGATTGATCACCTGATCGATCAAGGGTTTATCGATCACTTGTTAGATAAATTCCCTGTGTAAACGAGTAACTTAGCAGAAATGTTTATCGATAACTTGATAGATAAATCAGTTTATATGTGTATATTGATCAATTAATCAATCATTGTTAACAATGTTTTGTATAGAAGACTACAGAAAATTATCGATCAATTTATCAATAATCTAATGATCGAACAACTGTCAGATAATGGACACAATTTTAGTAAGTGTTTATCGATTACTTGATCAATAAATAGGTCATTGATGAAAAGACAGATAAATGGTAAAGCTCTTCTACTTAAGTTATATTGTTTCTTTCTTCATTTATCGATCACTTTACCGATCAAAGATTTTTTAATAACCTGATCGAACATTGTTTAATAACCCACTCGATATGCCTCTATTCAAGGTTGTTATCTGGTTGATTAATCAATCACTTGATCGATCAGTGATTTATCGATCAAATGATTGATCATTGCTATCTCACTGTCTCTACTTTTTTGACCACTTGATCGATAATCTAATTATCGATAAAATGATCGATCACCCATATTTCTGGATGTCTTGTTTTCACATAACGGATCAATCAAACATTTTACTGGCATTTTAGAACTAAGTCTCTTTGTTATATTTTATCGATCACTTACTCGATCAAACATTAATCAATCACTTAATCGATCATCGTTTGTTTTGTGCCCTTTGAAAAACTCTTTGTTAAATCTCTTTTATGGATCAAATTTTCCATCATTCATTTATCAATAAAGTACTCGATCATTGTTCCTTGAAAATCTATTTCTATCTCACTTTGCTTTATCGATAGCTTGATCGATCAAGCAGTTTTCGATCACTTGATCGATCATTGACTCTTTCTAGTTAAACATCAACAAGTTACCATGATTCTCAAAACATGTTGATTATTTCTCTTCAAGCTTTTCTCAGCCTTCATGTTTATCTTAATTCTCTATTTTAAGAGATTCAAAATCAAAAGTGACCTTCAGCCTTTTCTCTACATGTTCATTTATCAATAAATTATTAATCCATGACTTGATCGATAAATAAACTTGCCTGTCTCAAATTCTTTCTATTTGATTAATTGATAATTTGATCAATCAACCAGTCATCTATCATTACTTTGATCAAGGATGTCCAGTTCTTGTTAATACATTTAGCAACTGATTGATTCCACTTTTGAACTATGAATTTCATTATTATCATTTGATCAGTTATGCTCCTGAGCTTTATTCTGCAAGAAAAACTTATTAGATTGAAGTATTATTATAGATTATGAAGAAGAACTCAACAGTTATCAACGGTTATTTAGTAGCCTGTAACCTACCATATCAGAGGCATTAATGGCGAAAACCGTTGCAATTGGGAAAACACGCAACTGAACTCTCAACGGCTAGAAGCTCTTCTGTCTAATGGTTATTAAACTTCCTCGACTATAAAAGGTGTGAAGAAGCATTAAATGTTGAGAATTGAATATGCGAGCTACCTTCTGAAAATAACTTACTGTCGCATTCAATACTCTTTTCTTTTTTATACCGGGCTTTAGTATTTCTCATCCATTTACTCTGTAAGCGAGCTTTACATATCATTTTTAATCACTTTCTAAGTGAAACTCAAGAGTGTGGACTCTTGAGTGGGTCTATAACCTTACAGGTAGTAACGGGAAGTGATTGAGCGAATCAATTGGTGTACTGCGGGACTAAGAGCCCGATTAATCTTGCAACTTAGTGAAATACTCAAGGTGTTCGGAAGACTGGACACAGGTCAAGTGGTTGACGCCGAACTATTTTAAATTCTGTGTCTACTCTCTATAGTGAAATCGCTCTAACTTACGCTCTTTGTTTATGTTTAGCTTACTGCTTTTAATTCGTAAAATTTTTATAACTCACCCAATTCACCCCCTCTTGGGTGAGACTACCACTAACATTTGGTATTAGAGCTAGGTTTCTTCAGTAAAGACCTAACAGTCTAAAAAGAGATCCAATGGTAGGTTTTAGAGATAGCGTACTACCCGATGGATGTTCAACGTCAAAGCCACCTGGCTTCAATGGAGAAAACTACACCTTCTAGAAGATGAGGATAAAGATCTTCATCAAAGCTATAGAATGTGGATTATGGGATGTGATTGAACATGGGAACTACATCCCAATGAAAACCATAGACAGTCAACAAGTTCGTAAGAGTCCCAGTGAGTTCAATGAAGAAGACAAGAGGCTAGTGACACTGAATGATAAAGCTATCAATATACTAACCTGTGTGCTAAGCCAAAAGGAGTATTTTTGAGTTTCCAGTCTAGAAATTGCAAAAGAAATGTGGGAGGCGTTGGAGATTGCCCACGAAGAAACAACGGGTGTCAAAAAAAGCAGAATCAACACTCTCACCACAGAGTTTGAATTATTCAAAATGAAGGATAGAGAAAGCATCTAAGACATGGAAGTTAGATTTTCACACCTTATCAATCATCTTATTGCACTAGGAAAAAAGTATAATCAAGAGGATCAAGTGAAAAAAATCTTAAGCGGCCTCACGAAAGAATAGGAGCCAAAAGTAACAGTCATTGAGGAAACAAAGGGAGAATCAACTGGCTCTATCGCAGCTCTGTTTGGGAGTCTGGCAGAGTATGAGAGCAAGCAAAAATACAAAAAAGGAAATGAATGAGAAGAATCGGAAAGGCATTGCTCTCCGAACTCAAGAGAATAAAGATGATGACGAAGAGGACCTGGAAGATGAGGAAATAGGTCTTACAATCAGAAGGTTCAAGAAATTCTACAGAAACAAAGCTTCAAGGAGATTTCAATCAAAACGCAAACCATCCACATCTCAGAATGAGCCAAAAGAACCAATCATCTGCTTCAAATGCAAAAAGCTGGGGAATATCAAAGTAGAGTGTCCTCAACTATCCAAGATGAAGGACAAAGAAAAGAAGAAAGAAAAGTTCCAGCAAAAGAAGAAAGCCTTTGTCACGTCAATCTGGGGAGATAGTTCCTCAGAAGAAGAAGAAAGCGACGACAAAGAAACTGCTAACATTTGTCTCGTGGCTCAGGAAGATGAAGATACAGAGACAGATGAGGTAATCACTTTGAACCCTCCTATGATGAATTACAATCTGAATACAATGCATTACATTTAAAATTAGTAAGAATGCAAAGGAGTTGGTAAGCTCCAAGAAAAAAATAAAGCTTCTGGAGGAACAGTAAGCGAAGCAGAAG